>NW_024073812.1:0-3690 GCF_014754425.2 Oryx dammah
GTTCACGGTTCACGTATTGCTGAAGCCTGGCTTGGAGAATTTTGAGCATTACTTTACTAGCATGTTAGATGAGTGCAATTGTGCAATAGTATGAGCATTCTTTGGCATTGCCTTTCTTTGGGATTGGGATGAAAACTGACCTTTTCCAGTCCTGTGGCCACTGCTGAGTTTTCCAAATTTGCTGGCATATTGAGTGCAGCAGTTTCACAGCATCAACTTTCAGGATTTGAAACAGCTCAGCTGGAATTCCATCACCTCCGCTAGCTTTGTTCGTAGTGATGCTTTCTAAGGCCCACTTGACTTCACTTTCCAAGATGTCTGGCTCTAGATTAGTGATCACATCATCATGATTATCTGGGTCGTGAAGATCTTTTTTGTATCGTTCTTCCGTGTATTCTTGCCACCTCTTCTTAATATCTTCTGCTTCTGTTAGGTCCAGACCATTTCTGTCCTTTATCGAGCCCATCTTTGCATCAAATGTTCCCTTGGTATCTCTAATTTTCTTCAAGAGATCTCTAGTCTTTCCCATTCTGTTGTTTTCCTCTATTTCTTTGCATTGATCGCTGAAGAAGGCTTTCTTATCTCTTCTTGCTCTTCTTTGGAACTCTGCATTCACATACTTATATCTCTCCCTTTCTCCTTTGCTTTTTGCCTCTCTTCTTTTCACAGCTATTTGTAAGGCCTCCCCAGACAGCTATTTTGCTTTTTTGCATTTCTTTTCCATGGGGATGGTCTTGATCCCTGTCTCCTGTACAATGTCACGAACCTCTGTCCATAGTTCATCAGGCACTCTATCTATCAGATCTAGGCCCTTCAATCTATTTCTCACTTCCACTGTATAATCATAAGGGATTTTAGGTCATACCTGAATGGCCTAGCGGTTTTCCCAACTTTCTTCACTTTAAGTCTGAATTTGGCAATAAGGAGTTCATGATCTGAGCTACAGTCAGCTCCTGGTCTTGTTCTTGTTGACTGTATAGAGCTTCTCCATCTTTGGCTGCATAGAATATAATTAGTCTGATTTTGGTGTTGACCATCGGGTGATGTCCATGTGTAGAGTCTTCTCTTGTGTTGTTGGAAGAGGGTGTTTGCTATGACCAGTGCATTTTCTTGGCAAAACTCTATTAGTCACTGCCTATCTTCTACACTGCTCCATATTCTTTTTTTAAAAAATTAATTATTTTATTTGACTGCATTGAGTCTTCATTGCAGCACCTGAGATCTTCCTTGCATCATGTGGGAGCTCTGGGTGGGGCACGTGGACTCAGTAGTTGCAGCGAGTGGTCCTAGTTGCCCCAAGGCACATGAGATTTTTGTTCCCCAACCAGGGATTGAACCCAAATCCCCTGCATAGCTAGGTGGATTCTTAACCACTGGACCACCAGGGAGTCCCGCTGCCCCATAGTCTTTCGTTCTCCTCTGCCAGGTGGAGTCAGATCTCTGAGGGTACAACATTTTGATCACTGCTTTGGGTCTGCTTACCACTGTGGCGTGGCTTCCCTGCAATCTGCCTGCAATGCAGGAGACCTGGGTTTGATCCCTGGGTCGGGAAGATCCCCTGGAGAAGGGAATGGCTACCCACTCCAGTATTTCTGCCTGGAGAATTCCATGGACAGAGGAGTCTGGCGGGCTGCAGTCCATGGTGTCACAAAGAGTCAGACACAAGTGAACAACTAAAACACACACACACCATTGTGGCCAGTGTGACCGAGTTGTCGCTGAGGATTAAGTCTGTGGCGCTGAAGTGGAGTGGGGTCCTATGGTCTTTGCCCCATCCCCATGTCCTCAGCCTGTCTCTTGTCTGTGGAAAAACTTGAACCAAAGAGGCAGTTTAATCAGAGAAGTAAGAAAAGGCAGAAACAAAGGAAAAGAATCCAATGAGACTAGATGGTAATAGTTTACTCATTAAGCATAGTTTAGTTTCTTTGGTTTCTCTTCAAGAGCTAAGAGATTACTCTGAGCATTATCCTTTGAGCTGTTTTATAGATACTAAAATGTTCACCAGGTGAAAGAAGTTAACTACATGATGACCAGACTGTAGCCATGACATAAGCTGCCACGGTTCCAAGCGCTGGCCTCAAAGAAATGGGAACAAACCTACCCTGGAACTGAAGATTAAGTGTACTTAATCAGGAAGACTATCAGAGCTGACTGTGCTGCTTCTGCGTGTAGCTCCTCCTTTCACCTGTAAAAACTCTTGCCAACTGATCGTCAGTGCAGAGGAGTCAACCTGTGGATAGGAGTCTGCCTTCACCCCAAGGACTGCCAGCCTCCTAAGAAGCAAACTTTCTTTTCCACCAACCTTGCCTCTTTATTGGCTTTAGAGTGGAGAACAGCCGATCCACACTTTCGGTAACAGAATCAAGGGAACCTCAGCCACATCTGGAGTCTGGGTATGCCTGTAGGGGAGCTCTCCTGCCTGCCACACGCGTCCATGACCCCGAACAGCAAGGACAGTTGCCTCTATTTACTGTCCAGTAGAAGGTCCGTCTAGTCAAGGCTATGGTTTTTCCAGTGGTCATGTATGGATGTGAGAGTTGGACTGTGAAGAAAGCTGAGCACCGAAGAATTGATGCTTTTGAACTGTGGTGTTGGAGAAGACTCTTGAGAGTCCCTTGGACTGCAAGGAGATCCAACCAGTCCATTCTGAAGGAGATCAGCCCTGGGTGTTCTTTGGAAGGCATGATGCTAAAGCTGAAACTCCAATACTTTGGCCACCTCATGCGAAGACTTGACTCATTGGAAAAGACTCTGATGCTGGGAGGGATTGGGGGCAGAAGGAGAAGGGGACGTCCGAGGATGAGATGGCTGGATGGCATCACCGACTCAATGGACATGAGTCTGAGTGAACTCCGGGAGTTGGTGATGGACAGGGAGGCCTGGCGTGCTGTGATTCATGGGGTCGCAAAAAGTCAGACACGACTGAGCGACTGAATTGAACTGAACTGAACTGAACTGAAAACTGAGGAGGAAGAAGTCTTTGCACCCAGACAGCCCAGCCAATCAGAGACTGTTGCCATCCAACCAATGAGAAGCCTCCATACTCTGGTCTCCCAGCTCCTCCAACTGAGACTCTGGTTATTACCAACCCCTCTTCGCGCCTCTTCTTTCCACTATAGAAGCAAGTTCCCGTCCCTTGTTCTCTGGGATTGCCTCCGGTTCCCCATAGTTTGCGGTTTCTTGAGTCACAGTTCCTCTGGCTGTTCTGGAATAAACCTGTTTCTGCTGGTGAAATTGGCTATTCTGTTATTAAGTGCTACCCCTTGCCCCTTGCCACCCTGAGATTCCCGTCATTCCCAACTCGATGGCAGCTTTTGCTGCCATAAGCTCTGACCTACAGAGAAGAGCCCCACAGAGCTCTGTGCTTTGCAACGAGAGAAGCCACAGCAACTAGAGAGTAGCCCCCGCTCGTCACATCGAGAGAAAGCTTATGCAGCAAACGAAGACCCAGCATAACCAAAATTAAAAATAAATTATTAAAAACAAAAACTGGAACCATAAATACAGAATATTTGATCAGGGGAGGAGAAGTGGGGCTGATGTCCAGGCTAGGCAGGGTCCAGGACAAGAGACATCTGAGGGGAATGGGCCCCCTCAAAGTGTCAGCTTTTGGGTGCCCACTACAACATGCTAGTAAAGTAAAGCTCAAAATTCTCCAAGCCAGGCTTCAGCAATACGTGAACCGTGAAC
>NW_024073813.1:0-3689 GCF_014754425.2 Oryx dammah
CTTTTTGATGCCAAAAAATTCCATGAATTTCTTCAGTGACCTCAGTGGGAAAGAAAATGAGTTAAGAAAACTCAGAGAGTCATAGAGAGTCCCAGCCATCTCTCTTGAAATCCTAGGATTTGTCAAAGAACCTGGGAGAGAGTGTGTTCTCAGTTGGAGTTTACCAGACAGTTCAGTTTCCAGATCGTCTCCTTTAAAGGTTTTTCTTCTGAAACAGGACTCGTAGAAAATGCTAAGGGCTGATAATAATTGATTTTAATGCTATCATTGTACTAATTCTAACCACAGAAAAATATGCATTCTTCTCAAGTGCACATGGAATATTCTCCAAGCTAGGTTACAAATAAGTCTTAACAAATTCAAAAATATTAAAATAATTCCAAGTATCTTACATGACCATAATGGAATGGAACTAAAATTCAATAATGATAAGAAAACAGGAAATTCATGAATATATAACAGTTAAACCACATGCTCATATTTAAGATTGTTTTCTCTATTTCTATAAAGAATGTCTTTAGGATTTAGATAGGACTTGCATTAAATCATAGATCACTTTACAAGTATAGGCATATTAACAATATTAATTCTTCCAGGCTGGAAGCACAGAATAACTTTCTATTGATCATATTGTCTTTAATTTATTTCATGAATGTTTCATAATTCTAAAAGAAGATGACATGTTGAATGTTTTACAATTCTAAAAGAAGGAGGAAGAAGAAGGAGGAGGAAGAGAAAGTGAGCAAACAAGCCATAATTTGGAGAGTTCCAAGTTGAAAAAGCCTCAATATGGATACAATATGCAAATATTTGTGGGAAAGACTCATTGAATAGGTTGTTAGCATACTACATCACCCTCTTCTCCCATCTACTACCTAAGCTGTTATTCTTTCTCATTTCTCCCACTTCAGACAAGCAAACACCATTTTAAAAGATATAGATGGATGGAAAAGAAAATCAGAAAGGGTAGCTACTGCTGAAGAAGTAGGATGTAGCTGGGGCATATGGCAGGCAAGGTGAGATCAAGGAAGTTTTGAAACTAAAAGAGGAAAACCAAAATAAAAGTTCATCATGTGGTCATCAAAGGAACACATTTTGAACTGAATGAAGATAATCTAATGAAAAAAACTTTGTTTAATTCATCAAGTACAATTCCCTGATTTCTGGGTGTGTTTTGATTATTTACTTCTGAAATTCTTCCTGGTAAAGGACTGCTTAGTGATGCCAACTTCCAACCAAAATATTATTAGAATTTTCAAAAGAGAGAAATGTAACCCATAACACATTTTTTAAAAGCAATCATTTAAAGCAGCTTCACAAATTACAGAAATGATTGAATTGACTGAAGAGCTCCTTAAACCCCTAATATCAATATGCTTAATGAAGCATAAAAATAAACAGGGAGAAAAACTAAGAAAAATAAACAAATGAGACTTCTGAAACTGAAAAATATAGTATTGGAATGAACATTTGGATTAATTACACCAGAGACTAGACATTGCAGAATAAAAGAATTGGGAAGTAAAACACAGCAGTAGAAACTATCTAAACTGAACCAAAGAGAGTAAAAAGGCAGAAAAATATGAATGGAAACTCAATGGCATGTGGGATAATATAAAAATATATAAAGTATGTGTATTTGGAGATTCAGAATAAGGGATATGTAGAAAAATATTAAGAAAAGATAAATGAAAAATTTCCCAAATTTACTGAAAACTGTAAACCCACTGATCCAAAAAGCTAAACAAAACCCCAGACAAGATAGTGAAACCATTCTCAGAAAACTTGACAATGTAATTACTGAAATTCAATAAACAAAACAAAAATATGTTAAGAGCAGCCAGAGAAATTTGAGACATAATATACAGGGAACAAAAGGATAAGTATTACTTACTGACTTTTTGTTGGAGGCAATGAAAGTCAGATGACAATGTAAGAACATATTTAAAGTATTGGGACTGGGCATTTGTTAACCTAGAATGGAATCACCCAAGAAAATACTTTTCAAAACTGAGTGAAAATTAAAATGGTTTCAGGTAAATGAGAGATGATAGAATTGATGGCCACCAGACACACACTACACAAAACTGCCTCAGAAAGTTCTTCAAGCTAAAGGGCGATGACAGCAGATGAAAACATGGATCATCTTAAAGCTATAGAGACTGTGCTAAATGTTGATTCTCTATTAGAAGATTTAAGGCAAAAATATTAGCAGCAAACTATAAGATTCATAATAAATTTATAAATAGAACGTATGACAATGATAGCACCAAAGACAAGAACAGGGAAGTGGAAGAAAACTACAGTGACTGACATTGCATGTTGTGACATCATAATATTTCAAGGTAAAATGTAATTAAAGATTAATAATTCAACATTGGGCTTCCCAGGTGGTTCAGTGCTGAAGACTCCACCTGACAATGCAGAAGTCACAGGTTCGACCCCTGGTCTAGGAAAGTCCCACATACCATGGAGCAGCTATGCCTGTGTGCACTGCAACTAGTGAGCCTGTGCTCTAGAGCCCGGGAGCCATGACTACTGAAGCTTGTGCCCCCTAGAGCCTGTGCTCCACAGCAAGAGAGGCCACCGCAATGAGAACCTCGTGCACTGCAACTAGAGAGGAGCCTCTGATCTCTGCAACTAGAGAAAAGCCCATGCACCAGTGAAGACCCAGCACAGCCACAAATAAATACAAATTGTTTTAAAAATGAAAACATAATTCAGCGTTATAATCTCCTAAAAATCTGATATGATTAATAAACCAATAGAGTATTTAAAATAAAATAATAAAATAAACTCAAAGATTAAAATAGGAACAAAAAAAGATATAACAAATAGCAGGCAAGTACACTTAATTCCAATTATATCAACAACTACATTAAATGTAAATGATTTAACTACTCCAAATAAAAAACAAGATGATCAGACCAGATAAAATAAGACAAAACAATATACTGTCTATAAATATATATATGCTTAAATATAAGCACAGAAACATGTTAAAGAGGTAAAAAATTATATACCATGCAAACACAAATCAGAGTAGGCTGTATATAGTATCTATATTAATATCATACAAAATCAGAGTATAAGACAAAGAATACATTCAGAGAAATAGAAATATTTTATGGTAATAAAATACAAAAGAAATTATATACTATCAAAACTGGTGGGTTAAAAAGAAAGTGATACTTAGAAGAAAATTTAGAACCTTGAGGTTTCCATGATGCCTACATTAGAATAAAAATAGAAACAGAAGGAAATGATCCAAGACTCCACCTCAAGAATCTACAAAATCAATAACAATCATAACTGAAAAGTGAAAGTGAAAGTCGCTCAGTCATGTCTGACTCTTTTTGACCCCACGGTCTATACAGTCCTTGGATTCTCCAGGCAAGAATACTGGAGTGGGTAGATTTTCCCTTCTCCAGGAGATCTTCTCAACCCAGGGATCAAACACAGATCTCCTGCATTGCAGGTGGATTCTTTGCCAGCTGAACCCCAAAGGAAGCCCAAGAATACTGGAGTGGGTAAACTATCCCTTCTTCCCACCCAGGGGATCTTCCCAACCCAGGAATCAAACCAGGGTCTCCTGCATTGCAGGTAGACTCTTTACCAACTGAGCTATCAGGGAAAACCATAACTGAAAAAGAGGAATGAAAACTGAGTATAGAAATCAATTAAGTAGA
>NW_024073814.1:0-3688 GCF_014754425.2 Oryx dammah
ACACTGTTTCCACTGTTTCCCTATCTATTTCCCATGAAGTGATGGGACCCGATGGATGCCATGATCTTCATTTTCTGAATGTTGAGCTTTAGGCCGTTTCCCTCTCCACTTTCACCTTCATCAAGAGGCTTTTTAGTTCCAGTTCATTTTCTGCCATAAGGGTGTTGTCATCTGCATATCTGAGGTGATTGATATTTCTCCTGGCAATCTTGATTCCAGCTTGTGTTTCTTCCAGGCCAGTGTTTCTCATGATGTACTATGCATATAAGTTAAATAAGCAAGGTGACAATATACAGCCTTGACGTCCTCCTCTTCGTTTCTGGAACCAGTCTGTTGTTCCATGTCCGGTTCTAACTGTTGTTTCCTGACCTGCATACAGGTTTCTCAAGAGGCAGTTAAGGTGGTCTAGTATTCCCATCTCTTTCAGAATTTTCCGCAGTTTATTGTGATCCACACAGTCAAAGGCTTTGGCATAGTCAAGAAAGCAGAAATAGATGTTTTTCTGGAACTCTCTTGCTTTTCCATGACCCAGCGGATGTTCGCAATTTGA
Organism: Oryx dammah; assembly: GCF_014754425.2. NCBI lineage: Eukaryota > Metazoa > Chordata > Mammalia > Artiodactyla > Bovidae > Oryx > Oryx dammah. Next base: position 551 of record NW_024073814.1, read on the forward strand.
TCTCTGGTCCTCTGCCTTTTCTAAAACCAGCTTGAACATCAGAAAGTTCACGGTTCACATATAGCTGAAGCCTGGCTTGGAGAATTTTGAGCATTACTTTACTAGCATACGAGATGAGTGAAATTGTGCGGTAGTTGAGTATTCTTTGGCATTGCCTTTCTTTGGAATTGGAATGAAAACTAACGTTTTCCAGTCCTGTGGCCACTGCTGATTTTTCCAAATTTGCTGGCATATTCAGTGCAGCACTTTCAAAGCATCATCTTTCAGGATTTGAAATAGCTCCACTGGAATTCCATCACCAATACTAGCTTTGTTCATAGCGATGCTTTCCAAGGCCCACTTGACTTCACATTCCAGGATGTCTGGCTCTAGATTAGTGATCACACCATCATGATTCTCTGGGTCGTGAAGATCATTTTTGTTCAGTTCTTCTGTGTATCCTTGCCACCTCTTCTTAATATCTTCTGCTTCTGTTAGATCCAGACCATTTCTGTCCTTTATCGAGCCCATCTTTGCATGAAATGTTCCCTTGGTATTTCTAATTTTCTTGAAGAGATCTCTAGTCTTTCCTATTCTTTTATTTTCTATTTCTTTGCATTGATCACTGTAGAAGGCCTTCTTATCTCTTCTTGCTATTCTCTGGAACTCTGCATTCTGATGCTTATATCCTTCCTTTTCTCCTTTGCTTTTCACTTATTTTCTTTACACAGCTATTTGTAAGGCCTCCGCAGACAGCCATTTTGCTTTTTTGCATTTCTTTTCCATGGGGATGGTCTTGATCCTTGTCTCCTGGACAATGTCACAAACCTCATTCCATAGATCATCAGGCACTCTATCTATCAGATCTAGGCCCTTAAATCTATTTCTCACATCCACTGTGTAATCATAAGGGATTTGATTTAGTTCATGGCTGAATGGTCTAGCGGTTTTCCTTACTTTCTTCATTTGAGTCTGAATTTGGCAATAAAGAGTTAATGATCTGAGCCACAGTCAGCTCCTGGTCTTATTTTTGTTGACTGTATAGAGCTTCTCCATCTTTGGCTGCAAAGAATATAATTGATCTGATTTCGGTGTTGACCATCTGGTGATGTCCATGGGTGGAGTCTTCTCTTGTGTTGTTGGAAGAGGGTGCTTGCTATGACCAGTGCATTTTTTTGGCAAAACTCTATTAGTCTTTGTCCTGCTTCATTCCATATTCCAAGGCCAAATTTGCCTGTTAGTCCAGTTGTTTCTTCACGTCTTACTTTTGCATTTCAGTCCCCTATAATGAAAAGGACATATTTTGGGGCATTAGTTCTAAAAGGTCTTGGAGGTCTTCATAGAATCATTCAATTTCAGCTTCTTCAATGTTACTGGTTGGGGCATAGACTTGGATAATTGAGATATTGAATAGTTTGCTTTGGAGATGAACAGAGATCATTCCGTCGTTTTTGAGATTGCATTCAAGTACTGCATTTCGACTCTTTTGTTCACCATGAGGATAACTCCATTTCTCCTGAGGGATTCCTGCCCTCAGTAGTAGATATAATAGTCATCTGAGTCAAATTCACCCATTCCAGTCCATTTTAGTTCGCTGATTCCTAGAATGTCGACTTTCACTCTTGCCATCTCTTTTTTGACCACTTCCAATTGATGGTCAACACCGAAATTAGATTGATTATATTCTTTGCAACCAAACATGGATAAGCTCTATACAGTCAACAAAAAAACAAGACCAGGAGCTCACTGTGGCTCACATCATGAACTCCTTATTACCAAATTCAGACTCAAATTGAAGAAAGTAGAGAAAACTGCTAGACCATTCAGCTATGACATAAATCAAATCTCTTATGATTATACAGTGGAAGTGAGAAATAGATTTAAGGGCCTAGATCTGATAGATAGAGTGCCTGAACTATGGAATGAGGTTCGTGACATTGTACAGGAGACAGGGATCAAGACAATCCCCATGGAAAAGAAATGCAAAAAAGAAAAATGGCTGTCTGGGGAGGCCTTACAAATAGCTGTGAAAAGAAGCGAAGCGAAAAGCAAAGGAGAAAAGGAAAGATATAAGCATCGGAATGCAGAGTTCCAGAGAACAGCAAGAAGAGATAAGAAAGCCTTCTACAGTGATCAATGCAAAGAACAGAATCAGAAAGACTAGAGATCTCTTCAAGAAAATGAGAGATAGCAAGGGAACATTTCATGCAAAGATGGGCTCGATAAAGGACAGAAATGGTCTGGATGTAACAGAAGCAGAAGATATTAAGAAGAGGTGGCAAAAATGCACAGAAGAAGTGTACAAAAAAGATCTTCACGACCCGGATAATCACTCATCTAGAGCCAGACATCCTGGAATGTGAAGTCAAGTTGGCCTTAGAAAGCATCACTACAAACAAAGTTAGTGGAGATGATGGAATTCCAGTGGAGCTATTTCAAATCCTGAAAGATGATGCTTTGAAAGTGCTGCACTCAATATGCCAGCAAATTTTGAAAACTCAGCAGGGGCCACAGGGCTGGAAGAGGTCAGTTTTCATTCCAATCCCAAAGAAAGGCAATGCCAAAGAATGCTCAAACTACCGCACAATTTCACTCATCTCATATGCTAGTAAAGTGATGCTCAAAATTCTCCAAGCCAGGCTTCAGCTATACGTGAACCGTGAACTTCCTGATGTTAAAGCTGGTTTTAGAAAAGCCAGAGGACCAGAGATTAAATTGCGAACATCCACTGGGTCATGGAAAAAGCAAGAGAGTTCCAGAAAAACACCTAATTCTGCTTTATTGACTATGCCAAAGCCTTTGACTGTGTGGTCACAATAAACTGCGGAAAATTCTGAAAGAGATGGGAATACCAGACCAACTGACCTGCCTCTTGAGAAATCTGTATACAGGTCAGTAAGCAACAGTTAGAACTGGACATGGAACAACAGACTGGTTTCAAATATTAAAAGGTGTATGTCAAGGCTGTATATTGTCACCTTGCTTATTTAACTTATATGCATAGTACATCATGAGAAACGCTGGACTGGAAGAAACACAAGCTGGAATGAAGATTGCCGGGAGAAATATCAATCACCTCAGATATGCAGATGACACCACGCTTATGGCAGAAAGTGAAGAGGAACTAAAGAGCCTCTTGATGAAGGTGAAAGTGGAGAG
>NW_024073815.1:0-2818 GCF_014754425.2 Oryx dammah
GAGGAGGGCAGCAATGCCCTCCCGTCCTGGGCTCTGCCTGCATGGTATGCAGACACAAGGGCAGGGGGAACCTCAGAGGAGGGCAGCAATGCCCTCCCGTCCTGGGCTCTGCCTGCATGGTGAGCACACACAAGGGCAGGGGGAACCTCAGAGGAGGGCCACAATACCCTGCAGTCCTGGGCTCTGCCTGCATGGTATGCAGACCCAAGGGCAGGGGGAACCTCAGAGGAGGGCAGCAATGCCCTCCCGTCCTGGGCTCTGCCTGCATGGTACGCAGACACAAGGGCAGGGGGAACCTCAGAGGAGGGCAGCAATGCCCTCCCGTCCTGGGCTCTGCCTGCATGGTGAGCACACACAAGGGCAGGGGGAACCTCAGAGGAGGGCCACAATACCCTGCAGTCCTGGGCTCTGCCTACATGGTACGCAGACACAAGGGGTGGGGGAACCTCAGAGGAGGGCCACAATACCCTGCAGTCCTGGGCTCTGCCTGCATGGTACGCAGACACAAGGGGAGGGGCAACCTCAGAGGAGGGCAGCAATGCCCTCCCGTCCTGGGCTCTGCCTGCGTGGTCAGCACACACAAGGGGAGGGGGAGCCTCAGAGAAGGGTGGCACCTGGACTCTGGGGACAGGCCCAGGTGTTCTCAGCTGATGGACTTCACGGTTCAGACCTCAGCCAGGAAAGAGGCCCCACCACTCTGCCCCTGTGCCCTTGTGCACAGAAAGGGGCGGAGCCTGGCCCTGCTCGGACCCCTAGGTTTGCTGTAGGGCAGGTGAGCCTAGAGGGCCTGCCCCAAGCTGAGATCAGCAGTTTCCACCTCCCCCAGGGCCTCTGTAGGGGATGAGCTCCCTCTCTATTTCAGAGCACTTAGGGAGAACTGTTTCCTAGAACCTGGCTGGCCTCCCCTCCCCCAGCCTAGCTGATCAGCCCTGGACTAAGATCCATAGAACACCAGCCGACCATCTTCCCCTTCCCTGAGCTCCTGGGTGACTGCGGGGATGAAGGGAATCCAGACGTCCAGGGAGACTGCGGGGATGAAGGGAATCCAGACGTCCAGACAAAGAAGGAACCAGCAAACGGCTATCCCCCGGTCCAGGATTCGGAGCATGAGCTGAAGGGTATCCCTGATGATGCTGACTGCAGTGTTTCCCTGGCACGAACCGAAGAGGAGCAGCAAGCGACAGCCAGACACCTGAGGGAAGGTCAGCAGAGGAGGGAAGAGCTCCCAGGACGAATCACAAGTCTTCACTTTGAGGAAGCGTCCCTGCGGTGTGAAAACTCACAGCTCGACAGTGAGACAGCTCTGGACAGTGAGACAGTGACAGCCACGTGATGCAACTTCACAGAAGACTGTTGAAGAAGGAGGCGCGCTGCTTGCAATCCAAGAAGAAACTCCTCAACATGTGTAGAGAGCTGAACTCCGTGTGTCAGATCCGCAACCTCTCCAAGAAGACAGCGGGAGACGTGAGCAAAGAATTGGAGACCACCTCTGCCTGCCATCTCCAGGGGGTGCGCCTCTGCGAGGAAAGAGCTCAGGAAAGCTGGGTGGCAGCTGTGCGGATGGAGACAGCGCTCAGCGAGCTGACCTGAGAGAACGCCCGCCTCAGGCAGCTGCTGGCCCAGGTCGCGTTCAACTCCCAGCTCTCCCCCAGGGGCCTTCATGTTCCTGCTGCTCCACCCACAGCCCACAGGGGCCCGCAAGGGTCAGGGGAGCCCCTGGGTCACCAGGCCCCCCGGCGAGGGGGCGTGTCCAGCCCTGAGGACGCAGGGGCCCGAGGTCACCTGCTGGCGCGACTCAGCTCACTGCAGCCGGGTCCCCACACTCACGACCAGGACACAACATCAGCCTGGGTTTTCCCTGTTTCAAGTAGGACACAACATCAGCCTGTGGTTTCCCTCTTTAAAGTTATCCCTGTTTTTCTCTTTAATTTTAGCTAATGTAACTTAATTCATTGTTTTTCTCAAGTAGATAAAGCATTAGTTGGTAAGATTTTTTTTCTATTTTTCATTTACTTGTATTTCTGTTGAAGTAATTTTGATCTGTGCTTTTTTTATTTAGTTGTTACTATTTTTCAATTGATGCCAGAATTACTCTTATTAATATAGCATTATAACTTTATGGTAGTCATATTTAAATATACAGTCAGTAATATAATTCTCATCCATCCATAATATCTCCCCTGGACCTTTCAGTAGATAAGTATTTTATTTGCTTCACCTTAAATGCCCACGATGACGTCAAACATCCCTTAAGTTTGACATGGATGGAAAAGTTGAATACAATACCACACCATTTCTCTATACCAGGGCTATTTTTAACAGTCTGCAGAGGTAACTTAATTTTGGCCTTAGCAAACTTCAGTTGGCTTAAAACCATCTGAAACAAGACACCACCACATTCAAACCACATATCTGTCGGTGTACTCCTCCCTACATTCATAGTTCAGTAATAAATGCTCAAGAGGGATCCTACATATATAGACTGGAAGACTTAAGACTCTATAACAATGTCTTTGTGTATAATAAAGTTTTCTCCACTTTAATTGGATTGTTCAAGATAGTGTTTGTTTCTCAACATTCCCAAGGTTTACAAAGTCAAAAAGCTTTCTCTTCAGGGCAAACACACACACAAGGTACAGATAGACACTGGGCCAATTTAGTTGTTTTGTGAATAACTGAAAATGTAAAAATAGAGTTTCAAAAATGTTTAAATGTTTTAAAATAAATAGTGAAAATAAAATGTGTTTATATAATTTGTGTATAGAGAAAATATTCCTAAATCGTATGCACAGAAATGAGATGACCTGAGGCTGCAATA
>NW_024073815.1:2918-3688 GCF_014754425.2 Oryx dammah
TCCTGGTGGGCTGCCGTCTATGGGGTCCGCACAGAGTCGGAGACGACTGGAGCAACTTAGCAGCGGCAGCAGCGCTTCATCCAAATGGAGCAGGTGGAGGGCCTGGAAGGAAGGTCTCTAAGTGGGCTGCGGCAGGGATGGGGGAAGGGCCGAGGAAGGGACCCCAGGTGCCGGCCGTAGGGAGGCTGCTCCCCACCCTGGGCCTGAAGGGAACAGGGGCCAGTGGTGTCATCCGAGTTCAGTGCAGGGTTGTCATGGGACCAGAAATGACTTCCAGCACCTTCTGTCCTGGTCTTCCATTTACTGCGGAGGCTAAAGGCGCCACACAAAGGGCCTGCTAGTGCAGGCAGAAGGCAGCCCTGGGGAATATAACACAGCCCAGAAAAGGGCCTGATAGAACTGCCAGCACATTTGACTGTTTTTCTTCTTTTGAGAGTTGTGAGTGAAGTTTTATTTGGGGCAAAAGGAGATCTGTACGCGGGAGGCAGCATATCAGATAGCTCTGTGACTGCTCCAAAGTGGCAGTGGGGGAAAGTCAATGTATAAGGTTTTGGAGAAGGAGGAGTTCAATACAATGAAGGACTCGTTTTACAAAAGGCTTTTTGTGAATCATGAGGGTGTGATGTCACCAATAAGGGATTTAGTGCTTCTATAGATATGAGGAGATTCAAGGATTGAGATCATAAATTCAGTTCCTAAAAATATCCAACTATCTAAAGTTCTCTCCCGCCAGATTCCCTGGAGCACAGAGTGTGCCTCGTATTTGGACA
>NW_024073816.1:0-3688 GCF_014754425.2 Oryx dammah
AGCCAGATTTCTAGAGTTTAAGCTTTTTTTCAATCTGTCCCTCTATGCTTTGACTCACCCCAGTCCACAATATCATAAAACTGTCTCATTCACAAGTGTATCTCTGGAATTTCAGAAAGACTCTCTGTAGCAAAGAGATTGTACAGGTTACTTTGTCTTGAAAGAGATGCAGGAAAATACATGGGTTAAGGTTTTCTTTAGCTCAAAATATCTAACTTAATAGAGTAGGGAATAGCAAACCACTCCTGCTTTCTTGCCTGGAAAATCCCATGGACAGAGGGGCCAAGCAGCCTCCATTCCATGGGGTTGCACAGTCAAACATGACTGAACACACACACACATCTAATTTACATTCAGATACAAAATTGTCCCCTGTTTTTGAAAGTGTTACATTCAGTTCACATTGATGGGTGAAGCCTTTTCTCTAAATTATCCCTGTGCCATTTTTATGGACTGCTGGCTGTTTCTTTTAAGAAAGAAAGAAAAACAAAACAAAACTGTTTCTTCCTATGCAGAGATAATTTTGCTTCGTTTCCTCTATCAACATTTTGGAATTTATTTCCTGTTACCTGAAATAAGGATTTCTACCTTGTCTTGGTTTTAGTGGGTCTGGTCCATTGGTATATTTCATTTCAGATCTGGGAATAACAACCTCTAATGTAATGTTTCCCTTGCATAGAGCAACAGGGAGTGCAATGGAAGTCTCTGCAAATGAGACGCAGTGATAACCTTGAGAACCCCATATTTCTTCCTTATCTAGGAGCAGCAGGCTACTTTACAACTTGAACAGATCTCTCAAAGCACTAGAGAGCCACAAGAACTCATCTCCCAAGTGTATGTTGCTCTGCTTCCTGTCTTTGCCATGCTGTCATGCCTACTTTTATGTCACAAGTAAAAGAAGTTTTCAATTCCATTGTATTCCACAGTTATTTCCATAACAAGAATGTGAATCTCCCACATATTCCTTTCTCCAAGCTAATAGACCCTGTCTAAGAATGTATCAAGAAGGCTGAAAGTCCATTTTCTGAAGGAGTTCCCGAGTGTTAGTGAAGTTTGCACAGGCTTTTCACATATTTGCCTATATCATACTGTAATAAGATTGATAAGAAGTCATGAGGTTGGTCACGATTGTCTCCATGAGAAACACATCAGAAGTACTGCTGGAGGTATCTGGGTACTCAGAAGCTGATGTCAGGAAGATGAAAGCATGGACTCCACAGTGACATATGTGAAGGTGTCAGAAGCAATGGGCTAGACCAATTGATTGCTCTAAGGATGGCCAGTAAGGTCAAAAGTGATCCTGTCAAGAGTCTAAGCAAGAAGTTGAAATCTGTGGTTTCCATTCAAGAGCAAGCAGGATCATCATAGGCATGCAGTGGGGAAGACTGAACAAGAATTAACTGGGAGAAATAGGATCTTATTGATATCTATGACAAATGAACTACATATAAGGGTTGCTGATTTCTCCTCAGAGCTTACCCCACCCTGTTAAGCCAATCAGCAAACTCACAGCCCACTTTCCCATGGCCTTTCTTTATTTACCACAGTCCTCAGAAGCTTGCCATGTCTGGACTTCTACATTTTACCTCCCTTTACATTCACTTGCGCATGTCTGGTATGGTAGGAGGAGTTACTATAAAATGGTCCATGTTTAATGGCAGGAAGTCATTCAGCGCAGACGGAGAACTGAGAGAAAAGTCCTAACACAAAAATGTGGCTTCCAAGTTAGTGCTATCTTCATTTTGTGCAAGGAGAGATGTATTCAAAGATAAAGGAAGAGAAATCCCAGATAGGTGTTTATATGATCTCGTAATTGAAATATCATGAGGATGCTCCAACAAACCTCTCATCCTTATCCACTGGAAACAGAGGGAATGGAAACCGCAGTTACAGAAAACTAACTGTACTGAACACTTGGATCATAGCCTGGTCTAACTCAGTGAAACTATGAGCCAGACAGTGTAGAGCCATTCAAAAGGGACTGTTCATGGTGGAAAGCTCTGAAAAAATGTGGCCTACTGGAAAAGGGAATGGCAAACCACTTCAGTATTCTTGCCTTGAGAACCCCAGGAATCATATGAAAAGGCAAAAAGATAGGACACTGAAAGATGAACTCCTTGGGTCACTAGGTGCCAAATATGCTTGGAACAAAGACAGAGGTTCATAACATTGTACAGGAGGCAGTGATGAAAACCGTCCCCAAGAAGAACTGTAAAAAGGGAAATTTTTGTCACTCAATAGCTGAGTGAAGAAGAGAATGAAAAGAAATAGAGAAAAGGAAAGATATATCCACAGAATGCAGAGTTCCAAAGCACAGCAAGGAGAGAGAAGATAGCCTTCCTAAGCATTCAATGCAAAGAAATAAAGGAAAATCATAGACTGAGAAAGACTAGCGATCTCTTCAAGAAAGTTAGACATATCCTTTTTCATGCAAAAAGGGGCACAATAAAGGACAAAAATGATATGGACATAATGGAAGCAGAAGATACTAAGAAGAGGTGCCAAGAATACACAGAAGAACTATTGATAATGACTGGGATAACCACGATGGTGTGCTCGCTCACCTAGAGCCAGACTTTCTGGAGCAAGAAGTCAATTGGTCCTTATGAACTTACCACTATGAACAAAGCAAGTGGAGGTGATGAAATTCTGGTGGAACTATCTCAAATCCTAAATGATGAGGCTGTGAAAATGCTGTACTCAATACCCCAGCAAACTTGGAAAACTCAGCAGTGGCCACAGTATTGGAAAATGTCAGTTTTCATTCCTATCCCAAAGAAATGGCATGTCAAAGAATGTTCAGACTACCAACAATTGCACTCATTTCACACACTAGCAAAGGAATGCTCAAAGTCTCCAAGTCTTCAACAGCAAGTGAATCAAGAACTTCTAGATGCTCATGCAGGATTTAGAAAAGGCAGAGGTTCCAGAGAGCAAATAGCCAACAACCGATGGATCACAGAAAAAGCAAGAGAATTCCAGAGAAACATGAAGTTCTCCTTCATTGAGTACTCTAGAGTCTTGGACTGCATGGGTCACAACAAACTGGAAAATGCTTAAGGAATTGCCAACACCAAAACACCTTACCTGCCACCCGAGAAATCTGTATGCAGGTTAAGGAGCAACAGTTAGAATCGGACGTGGAACAATGGACTGATCCCTAATTGGGGGAAAGAAGTACATCAAGGCTGTATATTGCCACTTTGCTTATTTAACTTATATGCAGAGTACATCATACGAAAGGGCGGACTCGATGAAGCACAACCTGGAATCAAGTTGGCAGGGAGGAACATCAACCTCAGATATGCATAACTCAGATGTTCATATGACAACCTCAGATACGAGGATGACACCGCCGTTTGTCAGAAAGCGAGGAGGAACTGAAGAGTCTGTACTGATGAAAGTCAAAGTGGACAGTGAAAAAGCTGGCTTAGATCTCAACATTCAAAAAATGAAGGTCATGGCATCTGGTCCCATCACTTCATGCTGAATAGAAAGTCAAACAGTGGAAACACTGACAGACTTTACTTTCCTCAACTCGAAAATCACTCCAGATGCTGAATGCAGTCATGGAATTCAAAGGCTCTTGCTCCTTGGAAGTAAAGCTATGACAAACCTAGACAACATACTAAAAAGCAGAGACATTAATCTACCGACAAACGTCCATCTGGTCAAAGCTATGGCTTTT
>NW_024073817.1:0-3684 GCF_014754425.2 Oryx dammah
GTAGTAGCCCTGGCATTAGCAACATTATATCTTTGAGTTAAGTACTTTCTTTCTTATAACCCACTGTACCTTTGTTCTACACGAATGTAAATTTATTTAGTATATTGAAGGTGATGAAGAATAAGGAAAAACACTTCAGGGGAAAAAAGAGTTTTCTGGTTGACAGACATTTTTCTAGGAAGAGAGTCGTAAAAATGTTAACAGGCCTCTTGGACAGAAGATAGTGTAAATCACCTGAGACCTTTTGTATATGGGAAGGTATGAAAAAAGAAAGCCTGGTCTCAATAAGGGTCAGGACTGCTGCCCCTGCATAACACTGCATATTCCATTTTTTCTTTATGTACAACTTGGGGTATATAAGCTGCTTCTGAAAATAAAGTTGTGGGTCTGGCACCAATGCTTGGCTCCCACATGTTGCTCTTTTCTCCCTTTTCTGGCTGAATTCCCATCTGGAACGTGGAGGCTCACCGTGTCTACTTATTTTCCCTGGCTTCAAAGACCCATGTGAGAGGGAGCCAAAGGCGAGGCACACTCCGCTATTCAAATAGGTGCTGGTAGCCTAAGTAGATGGTGAAAGTTCCTTGTCTTGGAACCTTATTGGGTTTCCACGTAAACCAAGTTATTCTTTTCTGCACTAATTTTCCTACTACACTATTCTTTCATAATATCTCTTTATATTTCTAAATAAATACGTTTTTCTTCCCCGAAGCTGTCTCCTCTTTGAACTCCCTGGACCCACCAGCGCTGGACCTTGGCACCAAGATTCACACCACAATCAGGAGATTCTCCCCTCAATGTGAGATGCAGGCATATTCCGCTGTGGTGTCTCTAGAGAAATCCAACCTTCCCTCTTGAGCCTCGAAAGTGTCCTTGAAACCCATGATGCAACTCAAGAAGTTCCCCAACACACACGTCTCCACTCAAGAGGAACGATGAGGGTCCAGCCATAACTCAAGAAGAGCTCCAGTATTCCCTCCTCATCTCGAGATGAGGGTCCATTTCCCTGCTTCATTGGGAAAGGAATCCCGGCATTCCCGTCACACCTCAAGAGGAGGCAGTCTCAACTGGACACTCAAGAGGAACTCCAGGGGTCGTTCCACAATTCCAAAAGACCCTGAAGCCCCAATCCACTCAAGATAAACCTGATTCCCCTGCACTTACTTGACTGTCACCCCGAGTATCGACTGCAAACAAGATGGCAGGTGTGACAGCCCTGTGGCACCCCAAGAGAAAGCCACCAATCCCCATGTCAACTGGACAAGAAGCCTGATGCTACATTTACAGCTCGAGAGGAAAGCAGACTTGCATTTCTCCACACGAGACGAGGCCTGACTCCCCTGTTAAACCTCTGTAGGAACCCTGAGATCTATGTCAACATTAGAGAGGAATCCTTAGGTTCTGACATCAATTCCAGATGAGGACCTCGGCCCCAGCACCGACTGCAGAGGAATCCCGACAGGCTCCTTGCAACTTGCATGGAGACTGGACTTTCCTGAGGCAACATGAGTGGGTCCCTGAGGTCCCCATCTTAACTCGAGATGAACCCCAATTTCCTGCCTGAACTCAAGAAAATCCAGGAGATTCTCCCCTCAACACGAAATGGGGCATTTGGTGCTGTGGCATCTCACGGTAATCCAACCTTCCTTTTTGAGCCTCGAATGGGTCCTTGACACCCTTGATGCAGCTGAAGAAGTACCCCGACATACCTGTCTCCACTAGAGAGGAACACCGAAGGTCCCACCACAACTCCAGAAGAGCCCCGTTTTTCCCTCCTCATCTCGAGAGGAGGGTCCATTTCCCTGCTTCATTGGGAAAGGAATCCTGGCGTTCCCTTCGCACCTCAAGTGGAGGCAGTCTCAACTTGAAACTCAAGAGGAACTACAAGGGTCATGCCACAATTCCAAAAGACCCTGATGTCCCAATCCACTCCAGATGAAGCTGATTTCCCTGCACTGACACGACTGTCACCCCAAGTATCATTCCAAACACAGTGGCAGGTGTGACAGCCCCATGGCACGTCGAGAAAGGACACCGATCCCTATGTCAAGTCTACAGGAAACCTTACACTACTGTTAGAGCTCTAGAGGAAAGTGGACTTGCATGTCTCCATACGAGACGAATCCTGACTCCCCAGTGGAAACTCCATAGTAACCCTGAGATCCATTTCAGCACTGGAGAGGAACCCTGAGGTTCCAGTCTCAACTTCAGATGAGGACCTCGGCCCCGGCACCGACTGGAGAGGAATCTCGAGAGGCCCCTCGCAGCTCCAATGGAATCTTGACTTTCCTGAGACAACACAAGCGGGTCCCTGAGGTCCCCGTTGTAACTTCTAAGGAACCCCGTTTCCTGCTGCAATTCGAGAAAATACAGAAGATTCTCCCCTCAATGCGAGATGTGGCCCTTTTCCAGTGTGGCATCTTGAGGGAAATTCCTCCTTCCCTCTTGTACCTTGAAAGGGTCGTTGACACCATTGATGCAAATCAGGAATTCCCCGACATACCCATCTCCACTCCAGAGGAACACCTAGGGTAACACCACAACTCAAAAGAGCCCCAGTTTTCCCTCATCATCTTGAGATGAGGTCCATTTGCCTGCTTCGTCGGGAAAGGAATCCCGGTGTTCCTGTTGCACATCAAGAAGAGGCGATCTCAACTTGAAACATGAGAGGAACTCCAGGGGTCATGCCACAATTACAAAAGACCCCGATGTCCCAATGCACTCCAGATATACCTGACACCCCTGCACTGACTCGACTCTCACCCAAGTATCATCTCAAAACACAACAGCAGATGTGACAGCCCTGTGACACCTTGAGAGAAAGCCACGTACCATTTTGTCAAGTAAACAGGAAGCCTGACAGTACTTTTACAGCTCTAGCAGAAAGCGGACTTGCCTGTCTCCACAGGAGATGAGGCCTGACTCTCCTGTGGAAACTCTATAGGAACCCCAAGATCCATGTCAGCCTTGGAGAGGAACCCTGAGTTTACGTCCTCAACTCCTGATGAGGACTTCGGTCCCAGCACCAACTGGAGAGGAATCCCGAGAGGCCCCTCACAACTCGCATGGAGACTTGACTATCCTGAGGCAACCCGAGCAGGTCTCTGAGGTCCCCATCGCAACTGGAGAGGATCCCCAAGTTAACGGGAACCAACGTGAGCAATCCCGCCAATGGCAAAGGTCAAGAAGAAGGAAGCTCGGCATATGTAAAGGTGCGATCAAGCCTCAGGGGTCCCCCTGGAATATTCTTGAGCATCTACCCCACAACCAGAGTCTGCCTGCCTTACTGTGTTATGCTTTCCACCTATTCTGACATTAACAGGGCCCTGTCCCCCCCCCACACCTTTTTCTGGAAAAAGTTAATTTAGATATTTTAGATTATAAATCTCCTGGGCATAATAAGAGTGTTTCAATCCAAAAACCCCTCTGATGGCTTCCTATCCTGTCTGCCAGATTCTTACAGCTCCGCATGCGATTGTTTGTGGCCTCCCAACTGCGAGAGGTACAGGAAACTTAAAACATCCTAGGAAAGTAGGGGCTTCTGAGGAGTCAAAATCATTAGAATAGGACAGATTAAGGGTTTCATTTGTTTAGCCAATACTTGCTGCCAAGTTTTCCTATCTTTTATATGTAGGTATAGTTGGTATATAGAAAAAACAGGTAGTAGCCCTGGCATTAGCAACATTA
>NW_024073818.1:0-3683 GCF_014754425.2 Oryx dammah
GTAGTAGCCCTGGCATTAGCAACATTATATCTTTGAGTTAAGTACTTTCTTTCTTATAACCCACTGTACCTTTGTTCTACACGAATGTAAATTTATTTAGTATATTGAAGGTGATGAAGAATAAGGAAAAACACTTCAGGGGAAAAAAGAGTTTTCTGGTTGACAGACATTTTTCTAGGAAGAGAGTCGTAAAAATGTTAACAGGCCTCTTGGACAGAAGATAGTGTAAATCACCTGAGACCTTTTGTATATGGGAAGGTATGAAAAAAGAAAGCCTGGTCTCAATAAGGGTCAGGACTGCTGCCCCTGCATAACACTGCATATTCCATTTTTTCTTTATGTACAACTTGGGGTATATAAGCTGCTTCTGAAAATAAAGTTGTGGGTCTGGCACCAATGCTTGGCTCCCACATGTTGCTCTTTTCTCCCTTTTCTGGCTGAATTCCCATCTGGAACGTGGAGGCTCACCGTGTCTACTTATTTTCCCTGGCTTCAAAGACCCATGTGAGAGGGAGCCAAAGGCGAGGCACACTCCGCTATTCAAATAGGTGCTGGTAGCCTAAGTAGATGGTGAAAGTTCCTTGTCTTGGAACCTTATTGGGTTTCCACGTAAACCAAGTTATTCTTTTCTGCACTAATTTTCCTACTACACTATTCTTTCATAATATCTCTTTATATTTCTAAATAAATACGTTTTTCTTCCCCGAAGCTGTCTCCTCTTTGAACTCCCTGGACCCACCAGCGCTGGACCTTGGCACCAAGATTCACACCACAATCAGGAGATTCTCCCCTCAATGTGAGATGCAGGCATATTCCGCTGTGGCGTCTCGAGAGAAATCCAACCTTCCCTCTTGAGCCTCGAAAGTGTCCTTGAAACCCATGATGCAACTCAAGAAGTTCCCCAACACACACGTCTCCACTCAAGAGGAACGATGAGGGTCCAGCCATAACTCAAGAAGAGCTCCAGTATTCCCTCCTCATCTCGAGATGAGGGTCCATTTCCCTGCTTCATTGGGAAAGGAATCCCGGCATTCCCGTCACACCTCAAGAGGAGGCAGTCTCAACTGGACACTCAAGAGGAACTCCAGGGGTCGTTCCACAATTCCAAAAGACCCTGAAGCCCCAATCCACTCAAGATAAACCTGATTCCCCTGCACTTACTTGACTGTCACCCCGAGTATCGACTGCAAACAAGATGGCAGGTGTGACAGCCCTGTGGCACCCCAAGAGAAAGCCACCAATCCCCATGTCAACTGGACAAGAAGCCTGATGCTACATTTACAGCTCGAGAGGAAAGCAGACTTGCATTTCTCCACACGAGACGAGGCCTGACTCCCCTGTTAAACCTCTGTAGGAACCCTGAGATCTATGTCAACATTAGAGAGGAATCCTTAGGTTCTGACATCAATTCCAGATGAGGACCTCGGCCCCAGCACCGACTGCAGAGGAATCCCGACAGGCTCCTTGCAACTTGCATGGAGACTGGACTTTCCTGAGGCAACATGAGTGGGTCCCTGAGGTCCCCATCTTAACTCGAGATGAACCCCAATTTCCTGCCTGAACTCAAGAAAATCCAGGAGATTCTCCCCTCAACACGAAATGGGGCATTTGGTGCTGTGGCATCTCACGGTAATCCAACCTTCCTTTTTGAGCCTCGAATGGGTCCTTGACACCCTTGATGCAGCTGAAGAAGTACCCCGACATACCTGTCTCCACTAGAGAGGAACACCGAAGGTCCCACCACAACTCCAGAAGAGCCCCGTTTTTCCCTCCTCATCTCGAGAGGAGGGTCCATTTCCCTGCTTCATTGGGAAAGGAATCCTGGCGTTCCCTTCGCACCTCAAGTGGAGGCAGTCTCAACTTGAAACTCAAGAGGAACTACAAGGGTCATGCCACAATTCCAAAAGACCCTGATGTCCCAATCCACTCCAGATGAAGCTGATTTCCCTGCACTGACACGACTGTCACCCCAAGTATCATTCCAAACACAGTGGCAGGTGTGACAGCCCCATGGCACGTCGAGAAAGGACACCGATCCCTATGTCAAGTCTACAGGAAACCTTACACTACTGTTAGAGCTCTAGAGGAAAGTGGACTTGCATGTCTCCATACGAGACGAATCCTGACTCCCCAGTGGAAACTCCATAGTAACCCTGAGATCCATTTCAGCACTGGAGAGGAACCCTGAGGTTCCAGTCTCAACTTCAGATGAGGACCTCGGCCCCGGCACCGACTGGAGAGGAATCTCGAGAGGCCCCTCGCAGCTCCAATGGAATCTTGACTTTCCTGAGACAACACAAGCGGGTCCCTGAGGTCCCCGTTGTAACTTCTAAGGAACCCCGTTTCCTGCTGCAATTCGAGAAAATACAGAAGATTCTCCCCTCAATGCGAGATGTGGCCCTTTTCCAGTGTGGCATCTTGAGGGAAATTCCTCCTTCCCTCTTGTACCTTGAAAGGGTCGTTGACACCATTGATGCAAATCAGGAATTCCCCAACATACCCATCTCCACTCCAGAGGAACACCTAGGGTAACACCACAACTCAAAAGAGCCCCAGTTTTCCCTCATCATCTTGAGATGAGGTCCATTTGCCTGCTTCGTCGGGAAAGGAATCCCGGTGTTCCTGTTGCACATCAAGAAGAGGCGATCTCAACTTGAAACATGAGAGGAACTCCAGGGGTCATGCCACAATTACAAAAGACCCCGATGTCCCAATGCACTCCAGATATACCTGACACCCCTGCACTGACTCGACTCTCACCCAAGTATCATCTCAAAACACAACAGCAGATGTGACAGCCCTGTGACACCTTGAGAGAAAGCCACGTACCATTTTGTCAAGTAAACAGGAAGCCTGACAGTACTTTTACAGCTCTAGCAGAAAGCGGACTTGCCTGTCTCCACAGGAGATGAGGCCTGACTCTCCTGTGGAAACTCTATAGGAACCCCAAGATCCATGTCAGCCTTGGAGAGGAACCCTGAGTTTACGTCCTCAACTCCTGATGAGGACTTCGGTCCCAGCACCAACTGGAGAGGAATCCCGAGAGGCCCCTCACAACTCGCATGGAGACTTGACTATCCTGAGGCAACCCGAGCAGGTCTCTGAGGTCCCCATCGCAACTGGAGAGGATCCCCAAGTTAACGGGAACCAACGTGAGCAATCCCGCCAATGGCAAAGGTCAAGAAGAAGGAAGCTCGGCATATGTAAAGGTGCGATCAAGCCTCAGGGGTCCCCCTGGAATATTCTTGAGCATCTACCCCACAACCAGAGTCTGCCTGCCTTACTGTGTTATGCTTTCCACATATTCTGACATTAACAGGGCCCTGTCCCCCCCCACACCTTTTTCTGGAAAAAGTTAATTTAGATATTTTAGATTATAAATCTCCTGGGCATAATAAGAGTGTTTCAATCCAAAAACCCCTCTGATGGCTTCCTATCCTGTCTGCCAGATTCTTACAGCTCCGCATGCGATTGTTTGTGGCCTCCCAACTGCGAGAGGTACAGGAAACTTAAAACATCCTAGGAAAGTAGGGGCTTCTGAGGAGTCAAAATCATTAGAATAGGACAGATTAAGGGTTTCATTTGTTTAGCCAATACTTGCTGCCAAGTTTTCCTATCTTTTATATGTAGGTATAGTTGGTATATAGAAAAAACAGGTAGTAGCCCTGGCATTAGCAACATTA
>NW_024073819.1:0-3683 GCF_014754425.2 Oryx dammah
CTGGAGCTGCGGTGGCAGGCTTCCCGTCGCCTTGATACAGGGATCTGCGGCATTGCATGGAGGCTTTCCCACGAGGGTTTCCCACAGGGCTGTCACACATGCCACTGTGTTGTGAGTCGATCCTCGAACTGCAAGTCGAGGTAGTGCGGGGAAATCAGGTTCTTCTGGAGTGCACTGAGACATTTTGTGCACATTGGGAATGGTGATACCACCGCTGGAGTTCCTCTCGACTTTCCTGTGGAGAGCGCCTCCTCCGATTGTGCCAGGCAGGCAGGGAATCCTTTCACGACGAATCAGGGAAAGAAACCCCCATCTCGAGCTATGAGGAGGAAACGGGGCTCTTCTTGATGTGGGCGGGACCATCGATGATCCTCTCGAGTGGAGGCGGATATGTAGGGGAACTTCTTGAGTTGCAACAAGGGTATAAAAGTCTCTTTCGAAGTTCAAGAGGGAAGGTGTGATTTGCCTCGAGACGCCTCAGCGGAAAAGGGCCTCATCTAGCCTGGAGGGGAGAACCTCGTGGATTATCTGGAGTTGTGGCGGGACCTTCTCGAGTTACGACGTTGACCTCTGGGACCCTCCCTTGTGGCCTCAGGAAAGGCCAGTCTCCATGCTAGTTTCTAGGCCCTTGTCGGAATTCCTGTGCATTCCGTGCCATGGCCTAAGTCCCCGTCTGGAGTCTATGACGGAACCTGAGGATTCCTCTCCACTGGTTACATGGATTTTGGGGTTCTTCCAGAAGCACCACAGGGGAGTCCGTCCTAGTCTCAAGTGGGGACATGCACGTCCACATTCCTCACGAGCTGGAGCTGTGGCGGCAGGATTTCTGTCGCCTTGATACAGGGTTCTGCTGCATTCCACGGAGGCTTTCCCACGAGGGTTTCCCACAGGGCTGTCACACGTGCCAGTGTGGTGTGAGTCGTTCCTCGGTGTGCAAGTCTACGCAGTGCAGGGAAATCAGGTTCATCTACAGTGGACTGAGATATTTTGTGCACATTGGGAATGGTGGTACCACCGCTGGAGTTACTCTCGAATTTCCTGTGGAGAGCGCCTCCTCCGAGTTGCGCCAGGAAAGCCGGGAATCCTTTCCCGACGAAGCGGGGAATGGAACACTCATCTAGAGGTATGAGGAGGAACGGGGCTCCTCTTAATGTGGGCGGGACCCTCGGGGTTCCTCTCGAGTGGAGGCGGGTATGTAGGGGAACTTCTTGAGTTGCAGCAAGGGTGTGAAGGACCCTTTCGAAGATCAAGAGGGAAGGTGTGATTTGCCTCGAGACGCCTCAGTGGAAACGGGTCTCATTTCACCTGGAGGGGAGAACCTCGTGGATTTTCTCGAGTTGTGGCGGGACCTTCTCTAGTTACGACGTTGACCTCTGGGACCCTCCCTTGTGCCCTCAGGAAAGGCCAGTCTCCATGCGAGTTGCGATCGGCCTGTCGGTAATCCTCTGCAGTCGGTACCGGGGCCTAAGTCCTCGTGTGTAGTCTATGACGGAACCTGAGGATTGCTATTCAGTGCTGACATGGATCTAGGGGTACTTCTGGAGGCACCACAGGGGAGTCTGTCCTAGTCTCGAGTGTGGACATGAAGGTCCGCTTTCCTCATGAGCTGGAGTAACCAAGGCAGGCTTCCCGTCGCCTTGATACAGGGATCGGTGGCATTTCATGGCGCCTTTCCCACGAGAGTTTCCCACAGGGTTGACACACGTTCCACTGTGGTGTGAGTCGAACCTCGACGTGCAAGTCGAGGCAGTGCGCGGAAATCAGGTTCTTCTGGAGTCGACTGAGACATTTTGTGCACATTGGGAATGGTGGCACCAGCCCTGGAGCTCCTCTCGACTTTCCTGTAGAGAGCGACTCCTCCAAGATGCGCCAGAAAAGCCGAGAATCCTTTCCCGACGAAGCAGGGAAAGGAACCCTCATTTCGAGCTATCAGGAGGAAACGGGGCTCCTCTTGATGTGGGCGTGACCCTCGGTGTTCCTCTCGAGTGGAGGCGTGTATGTAGGGGAACTTCTTGAGTTGCAACAAGGGTGTGAAAGTCCCTATCGAAGTTCAAGAGGGAAGGTGTGATTTGCCTCGAGACGCCTCAGCGGAAAAGGGCCTCATTTCACCTGGAGGGGAGAACCTCGTGGATTTTCTCGAGTGGTGGCGGGACCTTCTCGAGTTACGAAGTAGACATCTGGGACCCTCCCTTGTGGCCTCAGGAAAGGCCAGTCTCCATGCGAATTGCGAGCGGCCTGTTGGGAATCCTCTGCATTCCGTGCCATGGCCTAAGTCCTCGTCTGGAGTCTATGATGGACCTGAGGATTCCTCTCCACTGCTGACATGAATGTTGGGGTAATTCCAGAGGCAACCACAGGGGAGTCTGTCCGAGTCTAGAGTGGGGACATGCACGTCCGCATTCCTCACGAGCTGGAGCAGCCGCGGCAGGCTTCCTGTCGACTTGATACAGGGATCTGCAGCATTCCATGGAGGCTTTCCCACGAGGGTTTCCCACAGGGCTGTCACACGTGCCACTGTGGTGTGAGTCGATCCTCGGTGTGCAAATCGACGCAGTGCAGGGAAATCAGGTTCTTCTGCAGTGGACTGAGACATTTTGTGCACATTGGGAATGGTGGTACCACCGCTGGATTTCCTCTCGAATTTCATGTGGAGAGCGCCTCCTCCGAGATGCGCCAGGAAAGCCTGGAATCCTTTCCCGATGAAGCAGGTAATGGTACTCACATCGGGAGCTATGAGGAGGAAACGGGGCTACTCTTGATGTGGGCGGGAACCTCCGGGTTCCTCTCGAGTGGAGGCGGGTATGTAGGGGAACTTCTTGATTTGCAACAAGGGTGTGAAAGTCCCTTTCGAAGTTCAAGAGGGAAGGTGTGATTTGCCTCGAGACGCCTCAGCGGAAAAGGGCCTCATTTCACCTGGAGGGGAGAACTTCGTTGATTTTCTCGAGTTGTAGCGGGACCTTCTCTAGTTACGACGTTGACCTCTGGGACCCTCCCTTGTGGCCTCAGGAAAGGCCAGTCTCCATGCTAGTTTCTAGGCGATGGTCGGGATTCCTCTGCATTCCGTGCCATGGCCTAAGTCCTCGTCTGGAGTCTATGAGGGAACCTGAGGATTCCTCTCCACTGCTGACATGGCTCTTGGGGTACTTCCGGAGGAAACCACAGGGGAGTCTGTCCTAGTCTCGAGTGGGGACATGCACGTCAGCATTCCGCACGAGCTGGAGCAGCCGCGGCAGTCTCCCATCGCCTTGATACAGGAATCTGCGGCATTCCATGGAGGCTTTCCCACGAGGGTTTCCCACAGGGCTGTCACACGTGCCACTGTGGTGTGAGTTGATATTCGGTGTGCAAGTCGACCCAGTGCAGGGAAATCAGGTTCTTCGGCTGTGGACTGAGACATTTTGTGCACATTGGGAATGGTGGTTCCACCGCTGGAGTTCCTCTTGAATGTCCTGTGGAGAGCGCCTCGTCCGAGATGCGCCAGGAAAGCCGGGAATTCTTTCCGACGAAGCAGGGAATGGAACCCTCATCTAGAGCTATGAGGAGGAGACGGGGCTCCTCTTGACGTGGGCGGGACCTTCAGTGTTCCTCTCGAGTGCAGGCGGGTATGTAGGGGAACCTCTTGAGTTGCAACAAAGGTGTGATACTCCCTTTCGAAGTTCAAGAGGGAAGGTGTGCTTTGCCTC
>NW_024073820.1:0-3683 GCF_014754425.2 Oryx dammah
CTGGAGCTGCGGTGGCAGGCTTCCCGTCGCCTTGATACAGGGATCTGTGGCATTGCATGGAGGCTTTCCCACGAGGGTTTCCCACAGGGCTGTCACACATGCCACTGTGTTGTGAGTCGATCCTCGAACTGCAAGTCGAGGTAGTGCGGGGAAATCAGGTTCTTCTGGAGTGCACTGAGACATTTTGTGCACATTGGGAATGGTGATACCACCGCTGGAGTTCCTCTCGACTTTCCTGTGGAGAGCGCCTCCTCCGATTGTGCCAGGCAGGCAGGGAATCCTTTCACGACGAATCAGGGAAAGAAACCCCCATCTCGAGCTATGAGGAGGAAACGGGGCTCTTCTTGATGTGGGCGGGACCATCGATGATCCTCTCGAGTGGAGGCGGATATGTAGGGGAACTTCTTGAGTTGCAACAAGGGTATAAAAGTCTCTTTCGAAGTTCAAGAGGGAAGGTGTGATTTGCCTCGAGACGCCTCAGCGGAAAAGGGCCTCATCTAGCCTGGAGGGGAGAACCTCGTGGATTATCTGGAGTTGTGGCGGGACCTTCTCGAGTTACGACGTTGACCTCTGGGACCCTCCCTTGTGGCCTCAGGAAAGGCCAGTCTCCATGCTAGTTTCTAGGCCCTTGTCGGAATTCCTGTGCATTCCGTGCCATGGCCTAAGTCCCCGTCTGGAGTCTATGACGGAACCTGAGGATTCCTCTCCACTGGTTACATGGATTTTGGGGTTCTTCCAGAAGCACCACAGGGGAGTCCGTCCTAGTCTCAAGTGGGGACATGCACGTCCACATTCCTCACGAGCTGGAGCTGTGGCGGCAGGATTTCTGTCGCCTTGATACAGGGTTCTGCTGCATTCCACGGAGGCTTTCCCACGAGGGTTTCCCACAGGGCTGTCACACGTGCCAGTGTGGTGTGAGTCGTTCCTCGGTGTGCAAGTCTACGCAGTGCAGGGAAATCAGGTTCATCTACAGTGGACTGAGATATTTTGTGCACATTGGGAATGGTGGTACCACCGCTGGAGTTACTCTCGAATTTCCTGTGGAGAGCGCCTCCTCCGAGTTGCGCCAGGAAAGCCGGGAATCCTTTCCCGACGAAGCGGGGAATGGAACACTCATCTAGAGGTATGAGGAGGAACGGGGCTCCTCTTAATGTGGGCGGGACCCTCGGGGTTCCTCTCGAGTGGAGGCGGGTATGTAGGGGAACTTCTTGAGTTGCAGCAAGGGTGTGAAGGACCCTTTCGAAGATCAAGAGGGAAGGTGTGATTTGCCTCGAGACGCCTCAGTGGAAACGGGTCTCATTTCACCTGGAGGGGAGAACCTCGTGGATTTTCTCGAGTTGTGGCGGGACCTTCTCTAGTTACGACGTTGACCTCTGGGACCCTCCCTTGTGCCCTCAGGAAAGGCCAGTCTCCATGCGAGTTGCGATCGGCCTGTCGGTAATCCTCTGCAGTCGGTACCGGGGCCTAAGTCCTCGTGTGTAGTCTATGACGGAACCTGAGGATTGCTATTCAGTGCTGACATGGATCTAGGGGTACTTCTGGAGGCACCACAGGGGAGTCTGTCCTAGTCTCGAGTGTGGACATGAAGGTCCGCTTTCCTCATGAGCTGGAGTAACCAAGGCAGGCTTCCCGTCGCCTTGATACAGGGATCGGTGGCATTTCATGGCGCCTTTCCCACGAGAGTTTCCCACAGGGTTGACACACGTTCCACTGTGGTGTGAGTCGAACCTCGACGTGCAAGTCGAGGCAGTGCGCGGAAATCAGGTTCTTCTGGAGTCGACTGAGACATTTTGTGCACATTGGGAATGGTGGCACCAGCCCTGGAGCTCCTCTCGACTTTCCTGTAGAGAGCGACTCCTCCAAGATGCGCCAGAAAAGCCGAGAATCCTTTCCCGACGAAGCAGGGAAAGGAACCCTCATTTCGAGCTATCAGGAGGAAACGGGGCTCCTCTTGATGTGGGCGTGACCCTCGGTGTTCCTCTCGAGTGGAGGCGTGTATGTAGGGGAACTTCTTGAGTTGCAACAAGGGTGTGAAAGTCCCTATCGAAGTTCAAGAGGGAAGGTGTGATTTGCCTCGAGACGCCTCAGCGGAAAAGGGCCTCATTTCACCTGGAGGGGAGAACCTCGTGGATTTTCTCGAGTGGTGGCGGGACCTTCTCGAGTTACGAAGTAGACATCTGGGACCCTCCCTTGTGGCCTCAGGAAAGGCCAGTCTCCATGCGAATTGCGAGCGGCCTGTTGGGAATCCTCTGCATTCCGTGCCATGGCCTAAGTCCTCGTCTGGAGTCTATGATGGACCTGAGGATTCCTCTCCACTGCTGACATGAATGTTGGGGTAATTCCAGAGGCAACCACAGGGGAGTCTGTCCGAGTCTAGAGTGGGGACATGCACGTCCGCATTCCTCACGAGCTGGAGCAGCCGCGGCAGGCTTCCTGTCGACTTGATACAGGGATCTGCAGCATTCCATGGAGGCTTTCCCACGAGGGTTTCCCACAGGGCTGTCACACGTGCCACTGTGGTGTGAGTCGATCCTCGGTGTGCAAATCGACGCAGTGCAGGGAAATCAGGTTCTTCTGCAGTGGACTGAGACATTTTGTGCACATTGGGAATGGTGGTACCACCGCTGGATTTCCTCTCGAATTTCATGTGGAGAGCGCCTCCTCCGAGATGCGCCAGGAAAGCCTGGAATCCTTTCCCGATGAAGCAGGTAATGGTACTCACATCGGGAGCTATGAGGAGGAAACGGGGCTACTCTTGATGTGGGCGGGAACCTCCGGGTTCCTCTCGAGTGGAGGCGGGTATGTAGGGGAACTTCTTGATTTGCAACAAGGGTGTGAAAGTCCCTTTCGAAGTTCAAGAGGGAAGGTGTGATTTGCCTCGAGACGCCTCAGCGGAAAAGGGCCTCATTTCACCTGGAGGGGAGAACTTCGTTGATTTTCTCGAGTTGTAGCGGGACCTTCTCTAGTTACGACGTTGACCTCTGGGACCCTCCCTTGTGGCCTCAGGAAAGGCCAGTCTCCATGCTAGTTTCTAGGCGCTTGTCGGGATTCCTCTGCATTCCGTGCCATGGCCTAAGTCCTCGTCTGGAGTCTATGAGGGAACCTGAGGATTCCTCTCCACTGCTGACATGGCTCTTGGGGTACTTCCGGAGGAAACCACAGGGGAGTCTGTCCTAGTCTCGAGTGGGGACATGCACGTCAGCATTCCGCACGAGCTGGAGCAGCCGCGGCAGTCTCCCATCGCCTTGATACAGGAATCTGCGGCATTCCATGGAGGCTTTCCCACGAGGGTTTCCCACAGGGCTGTCACACGTGCCACTGTGGTGTGAGTTGATATTCGGTGTGGAAGTCGACCCAGTGCAGGGAAATCAGGTTCTTCGGCCGTGGGCTGAGACATTTTGTGCACATTGGGAATGGTGGTTCCACCGCTGGAGTTCCTCTTGAATGTCCTGTGGAGAGCGCCTTGTCCGAGATGCGCCAGGAAAGCCGGGAATTCTTTCCGACGAAGCAGGGAATGGAACCCTCATCTAGAGCTATGAGGAGGAGACGGGGCTCCTCTTGACGTGGGCGGGACCTTCAGTGTTCCTCTCGAGTGCAGGCGGGTATGTAGGGGAACCTCTTGAGTTGCAACAAAGGTGTGATACTCCCTTTCGAAGTTCAAGAGGGAAGGTGTGCTTTGCCTC
>NW_024073821.1:0-1089 GCF_014754425.2 Oryx dammah
TCTCTGCAGCCTGTCTCTCCTCACGGCTCAGGTGCTGACTTGGGCACAGCAGAGACAGTGGACTAGAGGCAGGCTGAGAATGTGGGTCACACCATCAGGTTAGAGGGAGCCCAGCTCCTGATGACGCCACAGGGAGGCCAGTGGACCCCGCACCGCACTCCACCCGAACCTCAGCATCGGCTGGGCGCGGGCCCCACGTCTCAGCAGGAAACACGGGCGGCTGCAGAAAGCTTTGTGCAGTTCAGTCGCTCATTCGTGTCCGATTCTTTGCGACCCAGTGGACTGCTGCACGCCAGGCCTCCCTGTGCATCACCAACTCCCGGAGTTACTCAAACTCATGTGCATCGAGTTGGTGATGGAATCCAACCATCTTATCGTCTGTCGTCCCCTTCTCCTCCTGCCTTCAATCTTTTCAAGTGAGTCAGCTCCTCGCATCAGGGGCCAAAGTATTGTAGTTTCACGTTCAGCATCAGTCTTTCCAATGAACATTCAGGACTGATTTCCTTTAGGATGGACTAGTTGAAACCTTAGCTGCCTCTTTCTCTCCAGTATAAGCGCAGGATGGAAAGTCACGCAGCGTGCATCCATGACGTGCTCTGAAACGCCCCCATCACGTGAACAGGAACTGTCTGCTCATCTCTGATCCCAGGGGGCAACTGAGCATGCTCAGAGAGTGTGGACGGTCAAGCAGTTGAACAGACCTCTGACCACAGACCCTCCAATGCAGACACAGTGGCTCAGGGATGGACTTCTCCCGGTCTGGGTCCATGGCCTGCCCCTCTTCTGCTGGTTTCTGGAGGGCTCACGTTCGGGGGTCTCTGAGGCCCGCTCCCCCTCCCCGTGGCTGCCGTAGCCTCTGCTTCACTGTGGTCTCAGGAGCAGGGCCACTGAGCAGAGGAGACAGGGAAGCCTGCTCATCCTTCTAGGCCTGGAGCAGAGCGCTCTCCCTGAGGGCCTGGATGGGATGGGCGGAGGGAGGACCCAGAGAGCAGGCAGCCAGTGCTCCCCACCGGCAAGACCACCGAGCGCCCACCTCCGATGGGAGCTGCAGCTCCAAGAAGGCAGGGGACACGAAAACACACACAAACA
>NW_024073821.1:1099-3320 GCF_014754425.2 Oryx dammah
GAGCTGCAGCTCCAAGAAGGCAGGGGACACGAAAACACACACAAACAGAGACAGAGACACAGACACACACAGATACAGACAGACGTACAAAGACACACACACACACAGATACACACACACACACAGACACACAGAGACACACACACACAAAGACACACAGACACAAACACAGAAACACACACAGACACATGTACACACACAAAGACACACACACACAGACACAAAGACACACACATACACAGACACACTCACAGAGACACAAAGATACACACAGACACACACACACACAGACAGACACACAGACACAGAGATACACACAGACACACACACACAGACACACACACAGCACAGACACACACACAACACAAAGATACACACAGACACACTCACACAGACACAACAGAGACACACACACAGACACAGAGATACACACAGACACACACAGACACAAAGATACACAGACACACTCACACACACACAGACACAGAGATACACACAGACAGACACACACACAGAGACACACACACAGACACAGAGATATACACACAGACATACAGACATAGGCGGAACCAAGCAGCCTTTTATTTGTGGACTTTTGCCAAGGTCACTTGGGGTTCCAGGCTCTTGGCAGAGATTGGGAAGAGCCGTGAGGACCACCGGGGGGCCCCCACCACCTCGTCACGGCGAGCAGAAGCGGCCGCAGAACAGGATGGCCCCGGTCTTGCCGTGCTGGATGAAGAAGAGGAAGGGGCGGTCGGCACAGAACCGGGGCACGACGCGGAGGGAGCGCGTCATGACCACCGCCCCTGTGGCAGCCGCGGCCTCCGTGCCCTCCTCGGTGACCTCCACGAAGGACTTGTGCACGACCTTGGATAGATGCAGGCCTCGCCGGGATGACATCCCGCTGAAGTTGGCCCGGGCCTCCTCGAAGGCGTCGGTCATGCCCAAGTCTCGGAGGACACACTCCATGTCGTAACTCTCCTCCAGCGTGAACCGGGGAAGAAACACCTTCACCTCCTCCTCGTCCATCGCATCCGGCTTCGTCCACACGACGAATTTCTCGTAGGTCAGGGCCTTTTCCACCTGGAGGAGAAGGTAGAGGTTCTCAGGGTCTGCAGCAGCGCTGCCCCCGGGACCGTCTGCTGTGACCCACACACCGCGCCCTGTGGGCCACACACGAGTTCCCGGAGCCCAGTGCCCAGCAGGGATCCCAACGAGAACCCAGGCCTCGGGGCCACAGCTGCCTGGTTACCGTGTTCAAGTCAGTGCTTTCACTGGGCAGCAGGATGACCATGTTCAGCTCTTGGCCGACGTAGGGAAGCACCAGAATCTGCGTGCTTATTTCTTCAATGAAGGTCAATTTACAGGTGGACTTCTTGAACATCATTTGCACAGGTTTCTCCACGTTCTATAAAGGAAATCGATGAACGTTAAATGAAACAAGACCCGTGGACACGCTGGACAAGTCATCAGAGCTGCCACCTGTGCCCACACACTCTGTCTTGTCTTCCAGACCCACCCCAGCTCCGCATGGTCAGCTCGTCTGCACGGCTCCAGCTCCCACCCCTGGTTCCCAGCGCTCAGGCCTCAGGCTGCGGTTCTCCTGCTGACCCAGGAGGGCTCCACAAGGACATTCCTGGCAGGACCTCGCCCCCGGCTCCTGCCTGCCTGACCTCTGCATCTGGACACAAAGGAGCCTTCAGGTCAGCTCGCACACGGGTGGCTCGTATTCCCCTCCACCTGCTCCATCTGTACTTTCCCACCTCTGCTCACGGCGACACCACTCATCCCGCCGTCAAAGCCTGCAGTGTCCTGGGCGCCTGTCCTTCCCGCCCCACAGCTGACCCGTGAACAACCATGTGGCTCAGGGGTAAATAATATGCCTTCCAATGCAGGAGACACAGGCTCCAGCCCTGGTCTGGGAAGACCCCACAGCCCAGGGGCTTCTAAGCCCACGGGCCACAACTACTGAGCCTGGGCTGAGAGCCCGGGAGCCCCAGCTCCTACGGTCACGGGCCTGGAGCCCGAGCTCTGCACCAAGAGAAGCACCAGCAGGAGAAGCCCGACCGCCACGGCAGCTGCAGGAGAGGCTGAGCGGCAAGGAGACCCGGCACAGCCCAAGGAAACAGGTACAACGAGTAGAAAACCACAAGACACTCTGACTTGTGCTTCCTACCCCCGCCACTCTCAGCCCAGCCACGGTCCTCAGGAAAACTTCCAA
>NW_024073821.1:3330-3681 GCF_014754425.2 Oryx dammah
GAGGTGCTGGGCACCGTGGTTACAGGCCCGTCCCCTGGAGGAGTCAGTGCCCAGACCAGAGGGTTCACTGTCCCCCAGAAAACCACGTGCAGCGAGTTGTCTGTTTACTCCCGAAGTTGGGTCCCACTCTTTGTGACCCCATGGACTGTAGCCCACCAGGCTCCTGCATCCATGGGGTTCCCCAGGCAAGAATACTGCAGCAGGTTGCCATTTCCTCCTCCAGGGCATCTTTCTGACCCAGGGATCCAACCCGCCTATCCTGCATTGGCAGGTGGATTCTTTACCATCTGAGCCACCAGGGAAACCCATGCAGGGAGCCTGGCCCCGAAAGCAAAATCAGGGACAAAAACC
>NW_024073822.1:0-3680 GCF_014754425.2 Oryx dammah
GGTCTGCTACTTCAGGGAGTGCTGCTGCTGATTTGCCACTAGCTGATAATGTTCTTTGTCACCAGGGGGAGGCATTTATAAATTAAAAACAAATGTATTTGGACCACTGCCAAAAGGCACTTCTGGCTTGATATTAGGCTGTAGCAGCGTGGCTTTGAGAGGTTTAACCATACTTCCTGAGGTAATAGACTCTGACTATGTTGGGGAAAATTTAATCATAGTCTCTATTTCTACTGCACTTTCATTGTTAGCTGTGGAATGTATTGCTCAAATACTTCTCCTACCTTATTACCCCTTTTTGGCTCTTCCTTATGAACGAACAGGAGGATTTGGAAGTACTGGGCGACATATATTTTGGGAAATGCTTATCAAAGATTCTTGCCCTGTTCTCTCCTTGATTATACAAGGAAACAACTTTTGAGGACTAATAGATATAGGGACAGATATTTCAATCATGTCTTCTCAAAAATGGCCCCAAGATTGGGAAAAAGAAAAAAGCCCTTTAATGCTAACGGGATTGGGCTCCATTGCAGATGTCTCGAAGAGTACCCATCCCTTGCAATGTCAATTCCATAATGGAAGATCAGTATTTGTTACCTTTTATATTGTAAATATACCTATTAATATATGGGGAAGAAATCTTCTCTCTCCTTTGGGGGCTTCTGTAACCATTCCATTGGAAAACTAGTAGCCACTGCTCAAATTCCTCGAGCACTCCCATTAAAATGGTTAACTAATACTCCAAAATGGATTGAGCAGTGGTCATTCCACAAATGAAGCTCGAGGTATTAGAACAATTAGTACAAGAACATCTCCAACTTGGTCTTATAGAGCCCTCTATCTCACCCTGGAATTCTCCTGTTTTTGTTATAAAAAAAAGAAATCTGGAAAATGGAGAATGTTAACTAATTTATGAGAAGTTAATAAATGTATTGAACCTATGGTAGCATTGCAACTGGGACTCCCCTCTCCAGCTCTTATTCCTCAGAATTGGTCCTTAATCATGCTAGATCTTAAAGACTGTTTTTTGTTTTGTTTTGTTTTGTTTTGTTTTTAACCATTCCCCTACCATTAGAAGATAGAGATAAATTTGCTTTTACAGTTCCTGTTCTTAATCATGCTCAGCCTGTTAAGCATTATCTGTGGACAGTCTTACCACAAGGAACGATAAATAGTCATTCCTTATGCCAAGAATTCATAGCTCTCTCTTTACAATCCCTCCATCAAGAATACCCCAATTATATTCTATATCATTATATGGATTATCTCCTATTGGCAGCTCTTACTATTGCTGAACATGATGAAGTCTTTTTAAAAGTACAGGAGGCTTTAAGACTATACAGTTTGCAAATAGCCTCAGAGAAAATTCAAAAGGACTTTCCTATGTCATATTTAGGGACAATATTGGAACAACATAGAATAAGGCCCTAAAAACTGCAAATTAGAAGAGACCATCTCAAAACCTTAAATGATTTTCAAAAGTTATTGGGAGATATTAATTTGCTACGCCAGGTACTTGGGATTCCTACTTATCAATTACAACATGTGTTTTCTGCTTTAGAAGGAGATACAGCTCTGGATAGCCGCCAGACCTTAACCCCATTGGCTTTACAGGAACTTCAATTTGTTGAGCAACGACCAAATGATGGCTTTTTGACTTACTTACATGCATCTCAATGCTATTTCTTTGATATTATTTCATACCCCTTATTCCCCATCTGGTGTAATTGCTCAAGAAAAAGCATTAATAGAATGGGTTTTCTTACCTAACAGTTTTTCCAAAAAAAAAATGACTATATATATGGGTAAACTAACCTTCCTTATACAGAAAGGTCACCATCATATTTTACAATTGTCAGGATGTGAACCACACCAGATTGTTACTCAGTTAACAACTGCTCAAATATCTCGATGTTTACAATTTAATGAAAACTGTCAAATTTATCTTGCCTCATATCCTGGTTCATTTTCTAATCATTATCCATCATCTAAATTGATTGATTTTCTCCGGACTAACACTATGATATCTTATTCCCCAATTTCAGATGTTCCAGTTAGGGACCCACTATTTTTACAGATGCAAATAAAAATACTGCTGGATATTGGACCCCAGAAAGTTCCAAGGTTCTCTCCCACTCATTTTCTTTTGTACAGCCTGCTGAATTGTGGGCCATCTATTTAGTTTTGCAAGATTTTGCCCAACTTCCTATTAACATTGTTTCAAATTCTCAATATGCTGTTCTCTCTTGCCTACAGCTTCCCCATGTCTCCCTTCCACTGACCCTTAAAACAGGTATTGATACATTGTTTTACAATGTACAACAATCGTTTTTGCAGCATTCAGAGTTAATTTTCTTTACTCACCTCTGTGCACATTCTGCCCTTCCTGGAGCCTTATCATTCGGAAATGCTACAATTGATGCCTTACTTTATCCTATAGAAGTAACAAAACAAGAACATCTCTTACAACACACCAACTCCAAAGGGTTACAAAAATCTCATGCTATTACTCGAAAACAAGCTCAAAATATTGTTCATTCTTGTTCCATATGTGCACCCTTTGCTTTGCCATTTACCCCACCAGGTGTCAATATAAGAGGACTACAAGCAAATCAGATATGGCAAATGGATGTAATTTACATTTCTTCCTTCGGACAACACAAATGTGTGCATCATACTATAGATACTTGCACACATTTTCAATGGCCTACAACATTACATTCTGAAAAGGGTGACACTGTTATTACTCATTTGTTATCTTGTTTTGCAGTTATGGGATTACCAATTGAATTGAAAACTGATAATGCACCTGCTTACCAATCCACAAAATTAGCTCACTGTTTATCTCAATACCATATAACTCATACTTTTGGTATTCCTTATAATAGTCAAGGGCAAGCTATCATTGAAAGAGCTAATTGTACCTTGCGTGATTATCTTGAAAAAATAAAAAAGGAGGAACAAGAGAGATTTATGAAACCTAAAGACATTCTGAATAAAACCTTACTTACCCTAAATTTTTTGAATGTTTGGAGCAAGGGAAATCTATCAGCAGCAGAGTTGCATTTTCACGGGAAAGAAGAGGATAAAAAGATCTTGAATATGCCTATTTGATATAAAGATAAAGATAAAGATTGGATCCCAGCATCCTTAATATATTTGGACAAGGGTATGCTTTCATTTCTGTTGATAATTACAGGTTTTGGACCCCAGCAAGATTGATCAAAACCAACAATGGCTGATCCCCTTGTTCAAAAATTCAAAGAGCTTACTATGCAGAGAAGCCTTACTTCCCGTACAAGGGAAGCAACACCTCCTACATGGGGTCAGATGAAGAGGTTGACCCAGGCAGCAGAGAAGACGTTAAGGAAGGCGGGGCAACATCTGAATCCTACCAATCTTTTGCTTGCCATGATGGCGGTGGTGACATGTCGGGTAATTGGTGTATTGGCAAGTAATCATACATATTGGGCATATATAACTAATCCCCCACTAGTAAGAGCAGTTTCCTGGAGGGAACCAGAAGAGCATGTGTGTACTAATGAGACTGCCTTCTTTCCCCCGCCAGCTTGTGGGGGAATAGAACAACTATCTCATCATAAACAACAATATAATATTAGTAATTTGACCATTGCAGTGGAAGGTATTCCTTTGTGTATAGGAGGACACCCCTTTTGTCT
>NW_024073823.1:0-3679 GCF_014754425.2 Oryx dammah
TTTTCTGCCTTTTCTAAATCCAGCTTGTACATCTGGAATTTCACAGTTCATGTAATGTTGAAGCCTAGCTTGAAGGATTTTTAGCATTACCTTGCTAACATGTAAAATTAGTGCAATTGTGAAGCAGTCTGAACATTCTTGGCATTGCCTGCCTTAGGGATTGGAATGAAGACTCATCTTTTAAGTCCTGTGGCTGCTGCTGAGTTTTCCAAATTTGCTGGCATATTGAGTGCAGCACTTTAATAGCATCATCTTTTAGGATTTGAAATAGCTCAGCTGGAATTCCATCACCCCCACTAGCTTTGTTTGTTGTAGTGCTTCTTAAGGCCTGCTTGACTTCACAGTCCAGGATGTCTGGCTCTAGGTGAGTGACCACATCATCATGGTTATTTGGGTCACCAGGACCTTTTTTGTACAGTTCTTCTGTGCATTCTTGTCACCTCTTCTTAATCTCTTAGGTCCTTACCATTTCTGTCCTTTATTGTGCCATCCTTCTGTGAAATGTTCCCTTGATATCTCTAATTTTCTTGAAGAGATTTCTAGTCTTTCCCATTCTATTGTTTTCCTCTGTTTCTTTGCATTGTTCACTTAGCAAGGCTTTCTTATATTTCCTTGCTCTTCTCTGGAACTCTGCATTCAGTTGGGTATATCTTTTCCTTTCTCCTTTGCCTTTTGGATCTCTTCTTTTCTCAGATACTCATAAAGCCTCCTTAGACAACCACTTTGCTTCCCGCATTTCTTTTTCTTTGCAATGGTTTTGGTCACCGCCTCCTGTACAGTGTTAATGGACCTCTGTCCATAATTCTTCAGTCACTCTGTCTACAAAATCTAGTCCCTTGAATCTGTTTGTCCACTGTATCATCATAAAGGATTTGACTTAGGTCATACCTGAATGGCCTAGTGGTTTTCCCTTTCTTCAGTTTAAGCCTGAATTTTGCAATAGGAGCTGACGATCTGAGCCACAGTCAGCTGCAGATCTCGTTTTTGCTAGCTCTAGAGCTTCTCTATCTTGCTGCAAGGAATATAATTTTTAAATTACTTATTTAATTTCATTAGTGTAGCTGGTCTGTTCTTCTTTTCTATTTTTTACTGGTTCAATCTTTGGAGATTATACATTTCTAGGAGTTTGTCCATCTTCTAGGTTATCCATTTTACTGGTGTAGTAGTCTCTTATGATCTTTTGTATTTGTATGGTATTGATTGTAACTTCTTTTTCATTTCTAACTTTATTGATTTGGGTCCTCTCCTGCTCTTTTTTTTTTTCTTGATGAGTCTGGCTAAAAGTTTAACAACTTTATCTTTTTCTAGTTCCAGCTCTTGGTTTCATTGATGTTTTATATATATATATATATATATATAAAATTGGTCTCTTTCATTTATTTCTGCTGTGATTTTTATGATTTCATTTCTTCTACTAATTTTGGATTTTGTTTGTTCTTTTTTAAACTCCTTTCAGTATAAATGTGGCTTGTTTACTTGAGATTTTTCTTGTTTCCCAGGGTAAACTTGTATTGCTATAAACTTCTCTCTTTGAACTGCTTTTGCTGTATCCCATAGATTTTGGATCATTGTGTTTTTGTATTCATTTGTCTCCAGAAGTGCACTCTGCTGAGTATACGTACTTGCTTCAGCTTTCATGGGATCAGAATAATAGTAATCATATTTTTTTCAAGGGATTAAGATTACAAAGTTGATAAATGGAAAAACTGTGATTAAATGCATGCAGTGTTCATTCAGCTCTGTATCTGAGCATTAAAAAAAAAAAAAAAAAAACGAACAAAAAAACCACCCTGAGGAGGAGATAGCCTCCCAGGTCCAACATTATTGGCTGCATCTGTGGTCAGGGAGGGCTTCCTCGCTAATGTCCAGGTTGAGACCAGAAAAAATACCATACTGTAGTGCCTGAGAGCCTGGGTTCTAGACACACAATGCTGGGGCTGGTATCTCCTAACTTTTAGTTACAAAATCTCCTTAAATTTTAGTTTCCATATCTGTATAATGGGGAGTATATTACTACATCTGTCTATTGGTTTTCTGTGAGCATAGGATGAAGTAATCCACATAAGTGTTTTACACAATGCTGGACATAATGGGCACTCAAAAAGCATAATGAGGGCTTCCCTGGAGGCTCAGTGGTAAATAATCTGCTTGCCAATGCAAGAGACATGGGTTCAGTTCCTGATGTGGGAAGATCCCACGTGCCACAGAGCATCTAAGCCTGTGTGCCAATACCTGTTGAGCTTGTACTCTAGAGTCTGGAAGCCACAACTACGGAGCCTACATAGTGCAACTCCTAAAGACTGCACACCCTAGAGCCCAGGCTCCCCAGCAAGAGAAGCCACAACAGTGAGGAACCCGAGCATCACAGCTAGAGAGTTGCCCTCACTTGCCACAATTAGATAAATGCCAAGGCAGCAGCAAAGACCTAGTAGTCAATAGTAATAATAATAATAGAAAGCTTAACTATGCATACACTTGATTGGTAACAAAGGTAAAAATGGAAATTCCATTATCCATTTCTCCAAACCCCACAATATCCCATGAGAGAAGAAGACCTGAATGGTGGTCTCAGGGCTAGGGATGAAAGAGGTTTCTTTCTATTGTACTTTGAATAGCTCAGAGGTCATTAAGCCTTGCTTGCCAGAAAAAAAATTAGCTAGTCAGCAGGTGTTTATGATAGGATAAAAGAAGCTCAAACAAGACAGAACATAAACTGAACATGGTTCCAGCCCTCCAGAAGCCAAGGATACCAAGAATGGTGGTTCTCACACTTGTTACACAAATGCATTGTTGGTGGTGAAGTGTGAGATTCTGGGTAGAGACTCAAATGAAGTACTTTTAAGATTAAGGCATCCTGGAGGTGATGAAACAGCTGTTACGTGAAGCAGATGAGAAGAGCTGTTGTGAGTCAGAGAAGCTGTTCTCTGCACCTAGGACATTAGGTAAGATTTTAGGGATAGGAATTGCAAAGTAAGAAACATGGGGGAAGTTGTTTAAAGTATAGATTGTAATGAGAATGGTCATATGGAATAGAAGTGAAGGGTGAAGAATTTTAAAGTATATGGTTTAAAGTTTATTAGAAAACTGCTAGAGACAAAGAGAAAGACTTTATGGTCTGTGTTACTCTCTCTCTTATACACGTGTACACACACCCTTCCAGGATTCTCTGAAACATCTCTCTTACCTTCTTTTCCCCACTCCCCTCCCCTTGCTTGACGAACACTTGCCAAGTCTTCAGGTCTCAGCGTTAGGTCTTCCTTCAGAAAGTCATCCCTGGCCGTGGGCTGGGTTAGGTCTTTTCCTATGTGCCCTAATATCCTCTGTTGTGTTAAATCTATTTTCATTGTCTATTGCTGTTTAACAAATTACCTCCCACAAATGTAGCAGATTATTTTCTCACAGTTTCTGTGGGTCAGGATCTAAAGGCAAGAACAATATGTTGGCTGGCTATGTCCTCATCTAGGGAAAGTTAGTCTTCCAAGCTCCCTCATAGTGTTGAGAGAATTTATTTCCTTGCAGTTGTAGGACTGATGTATCTGTTTTCTTAATAGCTATTGAGTAAGCCCCCCTCAGAGCAATTCCTTGTCATATGGTGCTCTCTAAAACTTGTGAGTTTGCTTTCTCAAGACCAGCAGGAGACTCTTCTCCATCTTCTAAGACTCAGTTCAGTTCAGTCGCT
>NW_024073824.1:0-2846 GCF_014754425.2 Oryx dammah
CCTGAGCCTGAGCCTGAGCCTGAGCCTGAGGCTTACCCTCACCCTACAACATTTCAAGGCCGAAACCTGAGCAGGTCCTGAGGAGACCAGACTCCTGTCAGCAGCCGCAGGCAGCCAGGCGCTCATGCTGAGCAGGAATTCCTCCTGCGGTGGGGTGGGTCGGAGAGGCGGGCTCTCGCTCCCTGCCAGCCAATGGGAACTGCAGCTCCATCCTCCGGCACTCGCACAGGCACAGCTCAGTGGAGACTCCGCCCCTCAGGGCAGTTCTGCTAGGTCCATTAAACTATGGAAATTCAAACTGAAATATTGCCAATATCCAAAACTTCTCCAAAATAGTTAACGAATAATTAACTTGAAACTGTACAGAATGAAATGTAGTCACCAAAAGAACTCAAATTTATTAACAGACATTTAAATTTTGAAACTATCAAAACTGTGGACATAAACATAGGAATTCTACATGACCCTGGGTTTGGCCTGTATATCATGAGCTCTGAGTTTCAACACACAAGCTGTCAGCGCACAAAAGAAAAATACTGTGGACTTTATAGAAATAAAGATGTCTATTCTGAAAGACCTCATTCAGAAAATAAAAAGACAAGCCACAAACTGGGAGAAAATATTTGCAAAATTCATATTTGATACAGGATTTGGACACAAAATAGACAAAGACCTCTTGAACAACCCTATCAACAGTAAGTAAAGATCTCAACAGACACCCAGCAAAAAAAAGTTACACAGATAGTACAAAACACAAACACACTCAACATCATACACCATTGGGGAATTACACGTTAAAGTCACAAGCTATCACACTACACATATTAGGCTGCTAAGCTCTAAATATATGACAATACCAACTGCTGGAGGCTGAGGAATAGCAGGAACGCTCCCTCACTGCTGGTGGGACGCACGCACAGCCACCTTGTAACACAGCTGGGCAGTTTTCTCCAAAGCTAAACACACCTCACCTTGGGATCCAACAATCGTACTTCCAGTATTTAGGAAACTGCTTTGAAAAATCCACGCCCAAACGCAAACAAAGATGAACTTAGGCACAGCAGCACTATCCATAATAGTTAAAAGCTTGAAGTAATCAGAGTATCCTCCAATGGTAGGTCGCTTCAGTCGTGTCCAACTCTGTGCAACCCCATAGACGGCAGCCCAACAGGCTCCCCCGTCCCTGGGAGTCTCCAGGCAAGAACACTGGAGTAGGTTGCCATTTCCCTCAATAGATGAATGCATAATCAAGTTGGGGTATATCCATGTCAAAGCAAGTAGAACATGCCACCCCAAAATATGCCTCTCTGCTGTGAGGATTGCTTAAGTCCACTTCCATTAAAAAAAAAAAAAAGAGGATTCTCAGTAAACTAAGTAGCAATTGCCATTTTGTGATGGACATTTACAACAGAGAAATCTCTGCATTTAAGAGTTGTCCCTGTTTGCACCAGAAATAAAAGGATAATTAAAACTCAAGTAACTTATCAATGGAGAGGTCCCGGCTTAAATCTATAAACAAGCATACCCTTCTTTACCCTGTTTTGTTTAATTAACTTCCATAATGGACTTCTCCAGTTCTTCAGGGTCTTGCTTTTAGCTGAAGACGGCATTTAAGGTGATGACTTTGGACATTTCAGGGAGTGACTCGGGTTTCTTTGGTAGCTCCCCTGTATACAGAAGCTATTTGTTGTTTTAGTCACTAAGTCATGTTCACCTCTTTGCGATCCCATGGACTGTAGCCCGCCAGGTTCCTCTGTCCATGGGATTCCTCAGGCAAGAATACTGGAGTGGTCTGCCATTTCCGTCTCCAGGGGATCCTCCCAACCCAGGGATCCAGCCCAAGTCTCCTGTATTACAGGCAGATTCTTTACTACAAAGCCACCAGGGAAGCATAAAGGATGTCTGCTTCTGTTTTTCTCCTGGTGATTTCTCTCTTGTTATGGAAGCAGAGTGAGAACTGCTTCTCCTCCCATACACATGCAATGGAGCATCACTCATCAGGAGTAAGGACGGAACCACCAAACCTTGAAAAGCACGGCTGACTCTCACGGGCGTATCACTCAGTGAAAGAATACAGTCTGGAGTATGACCTCATCTATGACAGTCTAGGAAAAGCAAAGCTGCACAGATGATAAGCAGGTCATCTGCTGAAGGGGGCTGAAGTATTCCCTGTGATGCCTCAGGATGGACACCTGTCACTAGGCATTTGTCTACGCTCATCGATTTGTACAGCCCAAGGGATCAAACAATCTATTCAAGTATAGTTATTTAGAGTGTAGGAGAGTCACAGGACAGAATACACAATGCAACAAAACCTAACCACGTTAGAAATGCACTGAAAAGATACCTCACTGTAGGAGATGGGGCAAGATGTGTTGACTTTGGAAATGAACGAATAGATACGCAAAAGGCAAATGTCCTGCACATAAACACTGGGCTTCATTTTAAAGAGATCCTTCCAGAGCACAGTACCTAGCAATTCTGAGACCGCTGTAGGCATAATCTGAAGAGGAGAAAAGAGCTGACAGATGCAGGTGTTGGGGGCCCAGCTCCTCGCTTCAGGAGTGGGAAGTCACAGAGAAGCAGAGAACAAGAGGACGGAGCTGGGCCCCTGACTACCACTCCTTATGGCTCTGAGCTGCGTCCATCAGGACCACCATCACCAGCACGCAGGTGAAAAGAGCTGACAGATGCATACGGTGGGGGCCCGGCTCCTCGCTGCAGGAGTGGGGAGTCACAGAGAAGCAGAGAACAAGAGGACGGAGCTGGGCCCCTGACCACCACTTACAGCTCTGAGTTGGGTCCATCAGGACCACCATCACCTACATGTAGGTGCTATAACCCAC
>NW_024073824.1:2856-3676 GCF_014754425.2 Oryx dammah
TTGTCTTGAAGTTTTATTGGTTCTCTATGTAAACCAAGGAATATCAGCCTCTTTCTCTCCTCTATTTTTTTATCTACAACATTCTTCTCTCTCTCTCTCTCTCTCTATCAATCGCCGACACCGTTTCTCCTTCGGGTTTCCCTGGATCCTGCGGGGGCTGGACCCCGGCGAACCTGCCCAGATCTTGGCCTCCGTTGGTCCTCTTCTTGGACATGGAAAGTGTTTCCACAGAGAATCTGTCCGGATCTTGGCCTCCGTTGGTACAGATGTAACAGGCAGTACGTTCAGGGCTCAGGGAAGTTAGTCCTGAAGCTTCCTGGGATTAGGGTTACAGCGCCTCCTCACCTCCACCCCTTCCACGGCCATGGAGCTTTCTCTTCCAGAGGAAGGTGTTTGGCAACATCAGCCACAAAGACACATACTGAAGAGGAGAAAGGCCACAGCAGGCAGGGCTGGGTGTTCTTGGGGGAGCAGAGGGGCCTTGGACCCTCCACGCTGGGCCCCTGCCCCACCGGCTTCTCCTCCCTCTCGCTGGGCATGCAGCTCTCACCTCCTGGGTGCCTGCCAGCGAGGGGCTCCCAAGACACCAAGCTGGGGTTGGCGATGGGCGAGCTGGACGCCAGGGACCCGAGACGCTGCAGCAGGCCAGTGCGCTGGGGACAAGGGCGGCCGCAGGGAGCAGTTCGGCCCTGTGCATCCAGGACACCCTCTCTGGACTCCAGGCGGAGGTGCTGCTGCCCCCAGTGCCCACCTGGGTCTCAGGAGGTTGAGGAGAGGCCCAGGTTGTCCTTTCCACCTCCTGCCCAGAGAATGACAAAGG
>NW_024073825.1:0-3671 GCF_014754425.2 Oryx dammah
AGGAGCTAAAAAGCCTCTTGATGAAAGTGAAAGAGGAGAGTGAAAAATTTGGCTTAAAGCTCAACATTCAGAAAATGAAGATCATGGCATCTGGTCCCATCACTTCATGGGAAATAGATGGGGAAACAGTGGAAACAGTGTCAGACTTTATTCTTTTGGGCTCCAAAATCACTGCAGATGGTGAGTGCAGCCATGAAATTAAAAGATGCTTACTCCTTGGAAGAAAAGTTATGATCAACCTAGATAGTATATTCAAAAGCAGAGACAATACTTTGCCGAATAAGGTCCATCTAGTCAAGGCTATGGTTTTACCAGTGGTCATGTATGGATGTGAGAGTTGGACTGTGAAGAAGGCTGAGCACTGAAGAATTGATGCTTTTGAATTGTGGTGTTGGAGAAGACTCTTGAGATTCCCTTGGACTGCAAGGAGATCCAACCAGTCCATCCTGAAGGAGATCAACCCTGGGATTTCTTTTGAAGGAATGATGCTAAAGCTGAAGCTCCAGTACTTTGGCCACCTCATGTGAAGGAAGAGTTGACTCATTGGAAAAGACTCTGATGCTGGGAGGGATTGGGGGCAGGAGGAGAAAGGGACGACCGAGGATGAGATGGCTGGATGGCATCATGGACTCGATGGACGTGAGTCTGAGTGAACTCCGGGAGTTTGTGATGGACAGGGAGGCCTGGCGTGCTGCGATTCATGGGGTCACAAAGAGTCGGACACGACTGAGCGACTGAACTGAACTGAACTGAGTGTGCTTACGTTAACCCCAATCTCCCTAATTATCCCCCCTCCAAACTCTTGATAATCATGTTTGTTTTCTATGTCCATGATTCTACTTCTGTTTTTTAAAAAATGAATTCATTTGTACCCCCTTTTTCAGATGCCACATATAAATAATATGATATTTGTCTTTTTGTGTTTGACTTACTTCATTCAGTATGACAATCACTACGTCCATCCATGTTGCTGCATATGGCATTATTTTGTTCTTTTTAATGGCTGAGTAGTATTCCATTGCACATATGTACTGGATTTTCTTTACCCATTCCTCTGTTGATGGACATTTAAGTTGTTTCCAGGTTCTGGTTATTGTAAATAGTGCTTCATTGAACATTGAGGTGAATATGTCTTTTTGAATTATGGTTTCCTCTAGATCATATTGTAGTTTTATTTTTATTTTTTTTTTAAGGAACCTCCATACTGTTCTCCATATTAGTTGTAACAGTTTACTTTCTCACCAAAAGGGCAGGAAGGTTCCCTTTTCTCCATACCCTCTCCAGTACTTTTGTTTGTGGATTTTTTTTTTAATGATGGCCCTTCTGATTGGTGTGAGGTGATACCTATTGTAGTTTCAATTTGCATTTCTCTAATAATTAGTGATGTTGAGCATTTTTTCATGTACTTTTTAGCCATCTGTATGTTTTCTTAGAAGAAATTTCTATTTAGATCTTCCATCAATTTTTTTTAGAGTTGTTTGTTTATTTGATATTGAGTTGCACTAGCTGTTTGTATATTTTGGAAATTAATCATTTGTCAGCCACTTTGTTTACAAGTATTTTTTTTTTACCATTCTGAGGGTTATCATTTCATTTTGTTAATGGTTTTCTTTGTTCAGGAAAAGCTTTTAAATTTAAATAAATCCCATTTGCTTGTTTTTGTTTTTATTTTCATTACTCTAGAAAGTGGATAAAATAAAAAAGGATTTTGCTGCAATTTATGCTATACAGTGTTTTGCCTATGTTTTCCTCTGAGAGTTTTATAGTATCAGGCCTTACGTTTAGGTCTTTAAATCCATTTTGAGTTTTTTTGTATGGTGTTAATAGATTGTTCTAATTTCATGCTTTTATAGCTGCTTTGTTTTCCCAGGACCACTTGGTGAAGATACTATCTTTTCTGAATTGTCTAATATTAGGTGACCATGGGTACATGGGTTTATCTCCTGGGATTTTTCAAAGCTTTTATTTATTTATTATTTTTTAAGATTATTTATAATTGAAAGAAAATTACAGTGCTGTGCTGGTTTCTGTGATCAGTTCAGTTCAGTTCAGTTGCTCAGTCATGTCCAGCTCTTTGCGACCCCATGAATCACAGCACACCAGGCCTCCCTGTCCATCACAAACTCCCGGAGTTCACTCAGACTCACGTCCATTGAGTCAGT
Organism: Oryx dammah; assembly: GCF_014754425.2. Taxonomy (NCBI): domain Eukaryota; kingdom Metazoa; phylum Chordata; class Mammalia; order Artiodactyla; family Bovidae; genus Oryx; species Oryx dammah. The sequence continues at coordinate 2,163 of NW_024073825.1, forward strand.
GATGCCATCCAGCCATCTCATCCTCGGTTGTCCCCTTCTCCTCCTGTGCCTAATCCCTCCCAGCATCAGAGTCTTTTCCAATGAGTCAACTCTTCGCATGAGGTGGCCAAAGTACTGGACTTTCAGCTTTAACATCATTCCTTCCAAAGAAATCCCAGGGCTGATCTCCTTCAGAATGGACTGGTTGGATCTCCTTGCCGTCCAAGGGACTCTCAAGAGTGTTCTCCAACACCACAGTTCAAACGCATCAATACTTCAGTGCTCAGCTTTCTTTACAGTCCAACTCTCACATCCATACATGACCACTGGTAAAACCATAGCCTTGACTAGACGGACCTCTGTTGGCAAAGTAATGTCTCTGATTTTCAACCTGCTATCTCGGTTGGTCATAACTTTTCTTCCAAGGAGTAAGGGTCTTTTAATTTCATGGCTGGAATCACCATCTGCAGTGATTTTGGAGCCTCAAAAAATAAAGTCTGACACTATTTCCACAGTTTCCCCATCTATTTCCCATGAAGTGATGGGACCAGATGCCATGATCTTCGTTTTCTGAATGTTGAGCTTTAAGCCAACGTTTTCACTCTCCACTTTCACTTTCATCAAGAAGCTCTTTAGTTCTTCTTCACTTTGTGCCATACAGAAGCAGAAGATATTAAGAAGAGGTGACAAGAATACACAGAAGAACTATACAAAAAAGATCTTCACCACCCAGATAATCATGATGATGTGATCACTAATCTAGAGCCAGACATCTTGGAATGTGAAGTCAAGTGGGCCTTAGAAAGCATCACTACGAACAAAACTAGTGGAGGTGATGGAATTCCAGTTGCGCTGTTTCAAGTCCTGAGGGATGATGCTGTGAAAGAACTGCACTCAATATGCCAGCAAAACTGGAAAACTCAGCAGTGGCCACAGGACTGGAAAAGGTCAGTTTTCATTCTAATTCCAAAGAAAGGCAATGACAAAGAATGCTCAAACTACTGCACAATTGCACTCATCTCACACGCTAGTAAAGTAATGCTCAAAATTCTTCAAGCCAGGCTTCAGCAATACATGAACCGTGAACTCCCTGATGTTCAAGCTGATTTTAGAAAAGGCAGAGGAACCAGAGATCAAATTGCCAACATCTGCTGGATCATGGAAAAAGCAAGAGAGTTCCAGAAAAACATCTATTTCTGCTTTATTGACTATGCCAAAGCCTTTGACTGTGTGGATCACAATAAACTGTGGAAAATTCTGAAAGAGATGGGAATACCAGACCACCTGACCTGCCTCTTGAGAAATCTGTATGCAGGTCAGGAAGCAACAGTTAGAACTGGACATGGAACAATAGACTGGTTCCAAATAGGAAAAGGAGTACGTCAAGGCTGTATATTGTCACCCTGCTTATTGAACTTCAATGCAGAGTACATCATGAGAAAGGCTGGACTGGAAGAAACACAAGCTGGAATGAAGATTGCCAGGAGAAATATCAATAACCTCAGATATGCAGATGACACCACCCTTATG
>NW_024073826.1:0-3670 GCF_014754425.2 Oryx dammah
ATCTACCTTTATGTTATATAAACTAGCCCACAGAACAAAAGGGTACAAGTTGATCTAAAATCTTAAAATCTTAAAAGCTTTCCCTAAAAATTGTTACCCATTTTTGCTTGTGTTTGTTCCTCAACTTGGGGAAAAAATTATACAGCTATATTGCATTTCTAAGCATGATAAGCTTCAAGGAAGAACCTGCTATAACTGAAAGTCATTGGGAAATATGGATTTAAATACAGCTCAGCAACAAAGCAAGCTGTATTTCCAAGCCAGGAAGAATTTGTACCATCCAGGGAAGTCCTTGGCTACTTGGTAGCTTTATTTTTCTAAAACACTAGTAGAAACTTCAATTCAATATGGAAAAAACTTTTTAAGTGAGAGAAATAATCATTATGAGAAAAGAGCTATTCTTTCTATGTAGTATTAAAAACGATAATTGTAAAAATATATAAGGACTTAACTATGTACCAGCCACTATTCCAGTTACTTTACATGTATCACATCTCATGTAATCCTCACAACTTTCTGAGGTTTCTATAATTTTTATTTTTAATGTTTATTTTTATTCCTATATTACAGAAATCAGAATGCCCAATGTCACAACAGCTAATAAGTGGTTGAGCTGGGATGAAAATATCACTTACTCTGATTCTTCCACTAAATCAGGAGCACATGTACCTTGAGTTCTCCTTCCAATAATAGGAATAGATTTCCCTGAACCATTCATACTCTCAAACTTGCTTCTCTACTGTCCAGCAGCAACTGCTATATGACATCTCTCTGGGTCCTTAAATTAGAGAAAAGCTAAGCAATTCTGGCTGGGTTCTAGTTTTACAAACCATCTTGAAAGGAGGCAGAGAAGAAGACTGCCTGCACAGGAGAAGCATCTGAGGAATGCCTACCACTGAAGCAGTCCTTTCTTTAATAGTCCTCTGGCCCAAGGCATTGTTTCCCTGAAACATGTTGGGTAAAACATAATAGTCTTCCACTTAGCAAGGAGAGATGAAGGCAGGGAAGAAAAAGAAGTTAGAAGATGGTTGCTGTAGTCCAGGAGGGACACAATGAGGATCTTAATGGTGGCAGGTGATGGAGAGGAGGTGCCAGAATCAAGATATTATGAAAACTGATGTGACCTTGTAATTGTATTGATGAGGATGGGCTAACTGCTGTAACATATAAACTCTGAAATGTATAATCACTCAAACCTCATAGAAGTTTCTTTCCTACTCATATAACAGTACTGGGCACCTGAAGAGTAGGCAGATCAGTCCTTATGCATGCAGGGTGCCAGGCTGACAGCAAACCACCATCTTTAATATGTGGGTTCCCAGGTTGTCCAGGGTGCCATCTCCATTGCAGCCAGAGAAACACCTACTTCTCTAAAGCAGATACCTTTCAGTGAAGAAAAGTACTGACTTCAATGAATGACTTATTCATCAGACAGTTTTTTTCATGTACCACTCTCTAATCTGTTTTCTCCTAATACTCTGGGCATATCTCTTTCATAGCAGTTATCACACTACACTGAAATTGTAAATTTACCCACTGCCCCACTAGAAGATGTATTCTCTGAGAATGAACACCATGTCTTATATACATCTCCACACATTTAGTGAAAGTGTTAGTAGCTCAGTAACTCTTTACAACCCCAGGGACTATAGCCCTTCAGACTCCTCTGTCCATGGAATTCTCTATGCAAGAATACTGGAGTGGGTTGCCATTTCCTTCTCCAGGGAATCTTCCAGACACAGGGATTGAACCCGTGTCTCCTGCACTGCAGGCAGATTCTTTACCATCTTCGCTATCAGCACTCTGCTGAGAGTACAGTAAATGCTCAACAAAAGTTAGCTTTAAAAATTGAATATATGAGTGAATGCATGAAGTCATATTTCTTAATACCCATGGCTTCATCATCTTCTTAATATAAAGATATTAGCCTTCCTAAGATCTACCTTTATGTTATATAAACTAGCCCACAGAACAAAAGGGTACAAGTTGATCTAAAATCTTAAAATCTTAAAAGCTTTCCCTAAAAATTGTTACCCATTTTTGCTTGTGTTTGTTCCTCAACTTGGGGAAAAAATTATACAGCTATATTGCATTTCTAAGCATGATAAGCTTCAAGGAAGAACCTGCTATAACTGAAAGTCATTGGGAAATATGGATTTAAATACAGCTCAGCAACAAAGCAAGCTGTATTTCCAAGCCAGGAAGAATTTGTACCATCCAGGGAAGTCCTTGGCTACTTGGTAGCTTTATTTTTCTAAAACACTAGTAGAAACTTCAATTCAATATGGAAAAAACTTTTTAAGTGAGAGAAATAATCATTATGAGAAAAGAGCTATTCTTTCTATGTAGTATTAAAAACGATAATTGTAAAAATATATAAGGACTTAACTATGTACCAGCCACTATTCCAGTTACTTTACATGTATCACATCTCATGTAATCCTCACAACTTTCTGAGGTTTCTATAATTTTTATTTTTAATGTTTATTTTTATTCCTATATTACAGAAATCAGAATGCCCAATGTCACAACAGCTAATAAGTGGTTGAGCTGGGATGAAAATATCACTTACTCTGATTCTTCCACTAAATCAGGAGCACATGTACCTTGAGTTCTCCTTCCAATAATAGGAATAGATTTCCCTGAACCATTCATACTCTCAAACTTGCTTCTCTACTGTCCAGCAGCAACTGCTATATGACATCTCTCTGGGTCCTTAAATTAGAGAAAAGCTAAGCAATTCTGGCTGGGTTCTAGTTTTACAAACCATCTTGAAAGGAGGCAGAGAAGAAGACTGCCTGCACAGGAGAAGCATCTGAGGAATGCCTACCACTGAAGCAGTCCTTTCTTTAATAGTCCTCTGGCCCAAGGCATTGTTTCCCTGAAACATGTTGGGTAAAACATAATAGTCTTCCACTTAGCAAGGAGAGATGAAGGCAGGGAAGAAAAAGAAGTTAGAAGATGGTTGCTGTAGTCCAGGAGGGACACAATGAGGATCTTAATGGTGGCAGGTGATGGAGAGGAGGTGCCAGAATCAAGATATTATGAAAACTGATGTGACCTTGTAATTGTATTGATGAGGATGGGCTAACTGCTGTAACATATAAACTCTGAAATGTATAATCACTCAAACCTCATAGAAGTTTCTTTCCTACTCATATAACAGTACTGGGCACCTGAAGAGTAGGCAGATCAGTCCTTATGCATGCAGGGTGCCAGGCTGACAGCAAACCACCATCTTTAATATGTGGGTTCCCAGGTTGTCCAGGGTGCCATCTCCATTGCAGCCAGAGAAACACCTACTTCTCTAAAGCAGATACCTTTCAGTGAAGAAAAGTACTGACTTCAATGAATGACTTATTCATCAGACAGTTTTTTTCATGTACCACTCTCTAATCTGTTTTCTCCTAATACTCTGGGCATATCTCTTTCATAGCAGTTATCACACTACACTGAAATTGTAAATTTACCCACTGCCCCACTAGAAGATGTATTCTCTGAGAATGAACACCATGTCTTATATACATCTCCACACATTTAGTGAAAGTGTTAGTAGCTCAGTAACTCTTTACAACCCCAGGGACTATAGCCCTTCAGACTCCTCTGTCCATGGAATTCTCTATGCAAGAATACTGGAGTGGGTTGCCATTTCCTTCTCCAGGGAATCTTC
>NW_024073827.1:0-3668 GCF_014754425.2 Oryx dammah
AAAAAAAAGCTAAACAGACGGGTCACTCAGCGGTGGAGAATCCATCTGACAGTGCAGGGGACATAGGCTTGATCCCTGGTCCAGGAATACTCCACATGCTTTGGGGCAACTAAGCCTGTGCGCCACAACTGCTGAGCCTGGGTGGGGCAACTTGCTCTTTTAGAAGGGCAAGAGGCAAATGAAAGATCCTCACCAGCGCTAAACAATAAGACATGCAAAACAAAGCTACAGTGATGCATCACCTCATGCCAGTCAGAATAACAATTAGCAAAGAGCCCACTAATAATATCCTAAATGCTGGAGAGGCTTGGAGATCAGGGAACCTCCTACACGGCTGGGAATGTAAACTGGGGCAGTCACAGGGGGAGGACAGTGTGGAAGTTCCTTAAAAAATGTAACCTCCTGACATTTAAGGAAATGAATTCCATGAAAAATAGACAAAACAGATCAATTGACAAATTCACAATTTTTGCAGTTTTTAGTCAATCATGTGCAATTCTAAAATGACCAGTTTTGATCTAGCATTTCTAAATTCTCTAAGTTAAATGTGTACAAATACACATACACTCACATATTCCTTCTTGGTTTTCTCACTGCTAACGTGTATACCTTCAGATATTTATATATTGTATTCAATGTGTGTTATATAAATTATATGATGTATATATCTGCAGATATTTATATCTTGCATTCAAAGTATGCTAAGGCCATGAGAAAACAGTTCCTTTAAGTCTAGACAAGAAACTTGTGCTAAGAGTTATACAGGAAAGATTTTATAAATCTTGGTTCAGAACTTTACCATCATGGCTTTTAATTATACTCTTTGTGACTTTGTTAAATTGACATTCGCTTAATGAGCCCCTGAAAAGTTTTAGCTAACAGAAGAACAATGGACAATTGAAGCAGGTGAGTTTATGACTCTAGGTCCTGAGAGAATTCACAGGAAGCTTGAGGGCCCCTGAGGAAGGTCAAGGCTAGAACCAGGCAGAGAAAGCTCCAGTACTTGGGGTTCAGGCCTTTCTAAGGGGCCCTGAGTGAAGTGCTGTGGGCTCCCCAGGCTGAGTGTGGATCGGTCCATTCAAACAGAGGAGTAGGATTCTGGTGAGCTCTGAGGGTGTCATTGAAGGGGGGCCTGTGCAGTAGACCCTGGGGTTTGGCAAGACTGCTGGTCTCAAGGAAGGGGTCATCTAGTGGAGGTGCTCACAGGACTGGCTGGAGTGAGTTCAAGGACCTGCACGCTGCCTGCTGCCCAGACAGATGCTGAGGCAGCAACAGCATGGAGCAGTCAGGGAAGCTCTCAACAGTACTCTGTATGATCCTTCTTAGAACCATCACAATCTCCCTGCAGTTACAGAGAGGGGGAAAAAGTACAATGGATAAATGATGGGAAATACATGATCAAATTATATGAGGCTAAAGGGCAGTAACAGATGTCATCCCACTGTGCTGCCTAATAGTTCACTGTTATGTATTCTTCCCTGCAGCCTTAAATAAGGTGGGAGAGGTTAATGTCGGTGGTAGGTAAACACTTCATTCATTACACAGCAACGGTATCACCAGAAACCATTCAGTTTTATTGATTAACATGTATGAATATCACACGTAGTCAGAACGAAACCTTTTACAATCCACTGTGTGATCCTTGATTAGAATACAGATTACAAGCATAGACAACGATATTCATTTTTTTGATACAATGGTCTGAGAAAGGAAGGCTAGCCATTAAATCAACAAGGCATAGATTAATTACATGATTTTTCTGGGAAGGGTTTTCCATACTTTTCCAGGGTATCAGAGAAGTCTTTATTGCAAACATGTCAATTAATGTTCATGACTTCTGTTGATATTATAAAAATAGATCAAAATTTCAGTGAACTGTCATTGTATTATCCTTAAAAAGCCAGTGACATTGCAAATTTAGAACAAACCTCTGTCTGACTTTAATATGTGGAATTAGTCCCTGAACACTTACATCATGGTGACCTACAGGGTTGTTTGACACCAATGACAAACACCTCCATTTAGATGTTCAGTGTACACGTTATATGACTACGTCCGTAATGTCCTTAATGGAGAATAAATTCCAATGGTTCCTACCTCAGATAGAAGGGATTATCTTATCACCGAGTCAGCAACCATCAAAAACTTGAGTTCACATACACAGTAGAAACAAACCATAACATGTAGTATTTTGAGAGTTGAGTTACTTTCGTTTGGTTTTCAAATAATCTCAAATATGTCAAAACAAGCAAGAATACATTGCTAATACTTGTACCACTCCACACATAACCCTTCATCCTGGGATCCACTCTAACATACAGTTTTCTCTGTGTTTTAAGTATGGATTGCTATCTACAGTAATTCTCCTTCAGAGGAAATTCAGGAAAGAGGAATTGATGAAATGCTTCCTAGTATGCATTCTCTGATATTTATTTAGAGTTGATTTTTATTACAACTTTCCTATTTTTTTTTAACATCATCACATATCTTTCCTGCAGAAGTGCTCTCGTGTTATTAACATGTACATTTAGGACTAACCTCTACCTCACTTATTACATTACTAGAGTTTCTCTCCAGTACGTGCTCTCTGATGTCTAGTGAGGTGGGAGCTCTGATTAAAGCCTTTGCTACTTTCCTTACATTTAAGTGTTTAAGTTTTCTCTGAAGGATGAATTCTCTGATGTTGACAAAGACTTGAGCTCTGGGTAAAGGCTTTGCCACATTCTTTACATCGGAATGGTTTCCAGTACAAATTCGCCAATGTTGAATAAAGCTAGGAATTTGGTTAAAGGCTTTGCCACAACCCTTATATTTATAAGGCTTCCCTCCAGTATGAATTATCTGATGCCTATTAAGAGTTGAACTATGATTAAAGTTTTGCCACACTCTGTGCATTTATAAGGCTTCTCCTCAGTATGAATTCTCTTATGTTGAATAAATTTTGAGCAATGGATAAAGGCCTTGCCACATTCTGTACATTTAATTCTTCTCTGCATTACCAACATGAATTTTCAAATGTCTAGCAAGAATGGATATCAGATTAGTTTTTCCACATTACATATATTTATAAGGCTTCTCTCCAGTATGAATTTGCTAATGCTGAGTGAGATATGAGTACTGGTTAAAGGCTTTGCTCCATTCTGTACATATGAAAGGTTGCCTTCCTGTATGAATTTTCCTATGTCTATTTAGATTTAATGGTTTAGCAAGACTTTACCACATTTATCACACTTGTTATACTTCTGTGGATTTTGAATACTCTGCTGTTGAATAAGTTTTAAAGATTAATTTCTGTTATATAGAGAAAGATGTGATCATTGATAAAAGATATTTATACATTTATTACTTTTAAAATCATTGTCTGAAGATTGAGGTCCCTGATGTTTCATAAGACTTGAGCCTCGGTCAACATTATGCACAGTTTCATTGCATGAAAATCTTCTCACTTCCCTATAAATATTCTTGTGATTGTTGGAGGTAGTGTTCTTGCTTAAAGCTTTCCCCATTTTCTTACACATGAAAAATTCTTTCACATTAAGTATACTGTGATATGTCTTCAACCATGATGGCTGGATTAGTCTCTTTCAAAATAAGCAACATTACAGACTTTGGAACAAAGAGAAAATAGCTGTTGGGTGGGGTGGGACCCTGGGGAGGAGAGGAATAGG
>NW_024073828.1:0-3665 GCF_014754425.2 Oryx dammah
TGGTTCCTCTGCCTTTTCTAAAACTAGCTTGAACATCAGGGAGTTCATGGTTCACGTATTGCTGAAGCCTGGGTTGGAGAATTTTGAGCATTACTTTACTAGCATGTGAGATGAGTGCAATTGTGCCACAGTTTGAGCATTCTTTGGCATTGCCTTTCTTTGGGATTGGAATAAAAACTGACCTTTTCCAGTCCTGTGGCCACTGCTGAGTTTTCCAAATTTGCTGGCATATTGAGTGCAGCACTTTCACAGCATCATCTTTCAGGACTTGAAACAGCTCCACTGGAATTCCACCACCTCCACTAGCTTTGTTCATAGTGATGCTTTCTAAGGCCCACTTGACTTCACATTCCAAGATGTCTGGCTCTAGATTAGTGATCACATCATCATGATTATCTGGGTCATGAAGAACTTTTTTGTATAGTTCTTCTGTGTATTCTTGCCACCTCTTCTTAATATCTTCTGCTTCTGTTAGGTCCATACCATTTCTGTCCTTTATCGAGCCCATCTTTGCATGAAATGTTCCCTTGGTATCTCTAATTTTCTTGAAGAGATCTCTAGTCTTTCCCATTCTGTTGTTTTCCTCGATTTCTTTGCATTGATTGCTGAAGAAGGCTTTCTTATCTCTTCTTGCTATTCTTTGGAACTCTGTATTCAGATGCTTATATCTTTCCTTTCCTCCTTTGCTTTTTGCCTGTCTCCTTTTCACAGCTATTTGTAAGGCCTCCCCAGACAGCCATTTTGCTTGTTTGCATTTCTTTTCCATGGGGATGGTCTTGATCCCTGTCTCCTGTACAACGTCACGAACCTCATTCCATAGTTCATCAGGCACTCTATGTATCAGATCTAGGCCCTTAAATCTATTTCTCACTTCCACTGTATAATCATAAGGGATTTGATTTAGGTAATACCTGAATGGTCTAGTGGTTTTCCTTACTTTCTTCAATTTGAGTCTGAATTTGGTAATAAGGAGTTCATGATCTGAGCCACAATCAGCTCCTGGTCTTGTTTTTGTTGACTGTATAGAGCTTCTCCATCTTTGGCTGCAAAGAATATAATCCATCTGATTTCGGTGTTGACCATCTGGTGATGTCCATGTGTAGAGTCTTCTCTTGTGTTGTTGGAAGAGGGTGTTTGCTATGACCAGTGCATTTTCTTGGCAAAACTCTATTAGTCTTTGCCCTGCTTCATTCCACATTCCAAGGCCAAATTTGCCTGTTACTCCAGGTATTTCTTGACTTCCTACTTTTGCATTCCAGTCCCCTATAATGAAAAGGACATCTTTTTTGGGTGTTAGTTCTAAAAGGTCTTGTAGGTCTTCATAAAACTGTTCAACTTCAGCTTCTTCAGCATTACTGGTTGGGGCATAGACTTGGATTACTGTGATATTGGTTAGTATTTATAAACATACCAAGAAGGTTGGTATTTGGAGACACAAAATCCAGAATCCGAACTACATGGCAACCAAAAGGTGGAAGGGTGTGTTTTACTGTAACTTGCCATCAACCAATTTCTTTCCACCCCTTAACTGAGAGAACCAGGGATTTAAGAATGTCTTCTACAGCACCCCTGTAGATTTTCTTTGACCAGAGGACCCTAAAATAGTTTCAAAAAAGACAAATTGCTATATCTTCCTGAGCTTAGCAATTTCACAATTAAATTTTCATATAAATTAATTTTGATCAAAGGGCAACTATCCCCTTCTTGCTGCTGCTGCTGCTGCCAAGTCGCTTCAGTTGTGTCTGACTCTGTGTGACCCCATAGATGGCAGCCCACCAGGCTCCCTGCTCCCTGGAATTCTCCAGGCAAGAACACTGGAGTGGGCTGCCATTTCCTTCTCCAATGCATGAAAGTGAAAAGTGGAAGAAGTCGCTCAGTCATGTCCGACTCTTTGCAACCCCATGGACTGCAGCCTACCAGGCTCCCCCATCCCTGGAATTCTCCAGACAAGAACACTGGAGTGGGTTGCCATTTCCTTCTCCAATGCATGAGTACACATTTATTACATTGTGCCTTGTGCTCAGTTGTGTCTGACTCTTTGAGACCCATGGAATGTAGCCCACCAGGCTCCTCTGTCCATGAAATTTTCCAGGCAAGGATATTGGAGTGGGTATTCATTTCCTCCTCCAGAGGATCTTCCCAACCCAGGGATCGAACCCATGTCTCTTGTGTCTCCTGCATTGCAGGCAAATTCTTTACTGGCTGAGCCATCAGGAAATCCCTTTCTTAAGTATACTTCAGGTTTTTTCCTCAATATTTTCATTGTTACTGGCTGCAGTTTACTTTCTTTTAATACATATTCTATTATCATTTGTATATATTGAAAGTATAATAAATTTTTTTGTAATAATTTCAATTGAATGATTTTTTTTTTGGCCATACAGGTAAATATTGTAAGTTTATGTGTATAAAATATGGACTATTTTGCCAGTTTCCTTTTCTTCTTTTTCTGTATTTGTACTGGAAAATTTGTATCTCCAATTTTTGTTTGTTTTTTTTTTTTTGGTTTTTATGTCTTGGCTGGGACTTTCAGAGCCATAATGATACAAAAATTTGATTGTGGCCACGCTTTGGTTGCTCCAGCCTTAATAGGAATTCTTTAATAGCTTGGGCTTCCCTGGTAGTTCAGCTAGTAAAGAATCTACCTGCAATGTAGAAGACCCAGGTTCAGTTCCTGGGTTGGGAAGATGCCCTGGAGAAGGGAATGGTTACCCACTCCAGTATTCTGACCTGGAGAATTCCATGGACTGTATAGTCCATGGAGTCGCAAAGAGTTGGACATGACTGAACAATTTTAATAATAGAGGCAGTGAGTTTTATACCTGGTCTAGCATCTAAGACACCCCATATACCATGTGGCGAGGCCAAATGATTTTTAAAAAATTGTTTCAGGTATATTCACAATTGCTTGTTAAAGTATTTTTGTGATGGCTGTTTACAAATCCTGTCAGGTAACACCAAAGTCTGTGTCATCTCATTGTTGACATTTGTTGACTGCCTTTTCTAATTCAAGTTGAGATTCTCCTGGTTCTCTGTAGGATAAGTGATTTCATTTGTATCCTGAAGATTATTCTGTTTCCTCTTTACCTTCTTTTGTGCAGGTATTCTTCCTGTGTAGGTCTGCATTTGTTAAATATGGACAATTACAATACACTACACTTGTTGAGCTTTAGGCCAACATTTTCCACTCTCCACTTTCACTTTCATCAAGAGGCTTTTTAGTTCCTCTTCACTTTCTGCCATAAGCGTGGTGTCATCTGCATATCTGAGGTTATTGAGATTTCTCCCGGCAATCTTGATTCCAGCCTGTGCTTCTTCCAGTCCAGCATTTCTCATGATGTACTCTGCATAGAAGTTAAATAAGCAGGGTGACAATATACAGCCTTGATGTACTCCTTTTCCTATTTGGAACCAGTCTGTTGTTCCATGTCCAGTTCTAACTGCTGCTTCCTGACCTGCATACAGATTTCTCAAGAGGCAGGTCAGGTGGTCTGGTATTCCCATCTCTTGCAGAATTTTCCACAGTTTATTGTGATCCACACAGTCAAAGGCTTTGGCATAGTCAATAAAGCAGAAATAGATGTTTTTCTGGAACTCTCTTGCTTTTTCGATGATCCAGCGGATGTTGGCAGTTTGATCTCTGGTTCCTCTGCCTTTTCTAAAAC
>NW_024073829.1:0-3665 GCF_014754425.2 Oryx dammah
TGGTTCCTCTGCCTTTTCTAAAACTAGCTTGAACATCAGGGAGTTCATGGTTCACGTATTGCTGAAGCCTGGGTTGGAGAATTTTGAGCATTACTTTACTAGCATGTGAGATGAGTGCAATTGTGCCACAGTTTGAGCATTCTTTGGCATTGCCTTTCTTTGGGATTGGAATAAAAACTGACCTTTTCCAGTCCTGTGGCCACTGCTGAGTTTTCCAAATTTGCTGGCATATTGAGTGCAGCACTTTCACAGCATCATCTTTCAGGACTTGAAACAGCTCCACTGGAATTCCACCACCTCCACTAGCTTTGTTCATAGTGATGCTTTCTAAGGCCCACTTGACTTCACATTCCAAGATGTCTGGCTCTAGATTAGTGATCACATCATCATGATTATCTGGGTCATGAAGAACTTTTTTGTATAGTTCTTCTGTGTATTCTTGCCACCTCTTCTTAATATCTTCTGCTTCTGTTAGGTCCATACCATTTCTGTCCTTTATCGAGCCCATCTTTGCATGAAATGTTCCCTTGGTATCTTTAATTTTCTTGAAGAGATCTCTAGTCTTTCCCATTCTGTTGTTTTCCTCGATTTCTTTGCATTGATTGCTGAAGAAGGCTTTCTTATCTCTTCTTGCTATTCTTTGGAACTCTGTATTCAGATGCTTATATCTTTCCTTTCCTCCTTTGCTTTTTGCCTCTCTCCTTTTCACAGCTATTTGTAAGGCCTCCCCAGACAGCCATTTTGCTTGTTTGCATTTCTTTTCCATGGGGATGGTCTTGATCCCTGTCTCCTGTACAACGTCACGAACCTCATTCCATAGTTCATCAGGCACTCTATGTATCAGATCTAGGCCCTTAAATCTATTTCTCACTTCCACTGTATAATCATAAGGGATTTGATTTAGGTAATACCTGAATGGTCTAGTGGTTTTCCTTACTTTCTTCAATTTGAGTCTGAATTTGGTAATAAGGAGTTCATGATCTGAGCCACAATCAGCTCCTGGTCTTGTTTTTGTTGACTGTATAGAGCTTCTCCATCTTTGGCTGCAAAGAATATAATCCATCTGATTTCGGTGTTGACCATCTGGTGATGTCCATGTGTAGAGTCTTCTCTTGTGTTGTTGGAAGAGGGTGTTTGCTATGACCAGTGCATTTTCTTGGCAAAACTCTATTAGTCTTTGCCCTGCTTCATTCCACATTCCAAGGCCAAATTTGCCTGTTACTCCAGGTATTTCTTGACTTCCTACTTTTGCATTCCAGTCCCCTATAATGAAAAGGACATCTTTTTTGGGTGTTAGTTCTAAAGGTCTTGTAGGTCTTCATAAAACTGTTCAACTTCAGCTTCTTCAGCATTACTGGTTGGGGCATAGACTTGGATTACTGTGATATTGGTTAGTATTTATAAACATACCAAGAAGGTTGGTATTTGGAGACACAAAATCCAGAATCCGAACTACATGGCAACCAAAAGGTGGAAGGGTGTGTTTTACTGTAACTTGCCATCATCCAATTTCTTTCCACCCCTTAACTGAGAGAACCAGGGATTTAAGAATGTCTTCTACAGCACCCCTGTAGATTTTCTTTGACCAGAGGACCCTAAAATAGTTTCAAAAAAGACAAATTGCTATATCTTCCTGAGCTTAGCAATTTCACAATTAAATTTTCATATAAATTAATTTTGATCAAAGGGCAACTATCCCCTTCTTGCTGCTGCTGCTGCTGCCAAGTCGCTTCAGTTGTGTCTGACTCTGTGCGACCCCATAGATGGCAGCCCACCAGGCTCCCCGCTCCCTGGAATTCTCCAGGCAAGAACACTGGAGTGGGCTGCCATTTCCTTCTCCAATGCATGAAAGTGAAAAGTGGAAGAAGTCGCTCAGTCATGTCCGACTCTTTGCAACCCCATGGACTGCAGCCTACCAGGCTCCCCCATCCCTGGAATTCTCCAGACAAGAACACTGGAGTGGGTTGCCATTTCCTTCTCCAATGCATGAGTACACATTTATTACATTGTGCCTTGTGCTCAGTTGTGTCTGACTCTTTGAGACCCATGGAATGTAGCCCACCAGGCTCCTCTGTCCATGAAATTTTCCAGGCAAGGATATTGGAGTGGGTATTCATTTCCTCCTCCAGAGGATCTTCCCAACCCAGGGATCGAACCCATGTCTCTTGTGTCTCCTGCATTGCAGGCAAATTCTTTACTGGCTGAGCCATCAGGAAATCCCTTTCTTAAGTATACTTCAGGTTTTTTCCTCAATATTTTCATTGTTACTGGCTGCAGTTTACTTTCTTTTAATACATATTCTATTATCATTTGTATATATTGAAAGTATAATAAATTTTTTTGTAATAATTTCAATTGAATGATTTTTTTTTTGGCCATACAGGTAAATATTGTAAGTTTATGTGTATAAAATATGGACTATTTTGCCAGTTTTCTTTTCTTCTTTTTCTGTATTTGTACTGGAAAATTTGTATCTCCAATTTTTGTTTGTTTTTTTTTTTTTTGGTTTTTATGTCTTGGCTGGGACTTTCAGAGCCATAATGATACAAAAATTTGATTGTGGCCACGCTTTGGTTGCTCCAGCCTTAATAGGAATTCTTTAATAGCTTGGGCTTCCCTGGTAGTTCAGCTAGTAAAGAATCTACCTGCAATGTAGAAGACCCAGGTTCAGTTCCTGGGTTGGGAAGATGCCCTGGAGAAGGGAATGGTTACCCACTCCAGTATTCTGACCTGGAGAATTCCATGGACTGTATAGTCCATGGAGTCGCAAAGAGTTGGACATGACTGAACAATTTTAATAATAGAGGCAGTGAGTTTTATTCCTGGTCTAGCATCTAAGACACCCCATATACCATGTGGCGAGGCCAAATGATTTTTAAAAAATTGTTTCAGGTATATTCACAATTGCTTGTTAAAGTATTTTTGTGATGGCTGTTTACAAATCCTGTCAGGTAACACCAAAGTCTGTGTCATCTCATTGTTGACATTTGTTGACTGCCTTTTCTAATTCAAGTTGAGATTCTCCTGGTTCTCTGTAGGATAAGTGATTTCATTTGTATCCTGAAGATTATTCTGTTTCCTCTTTACCTTCTTTTGTGCAGGTATTCTTCCTGTGTAGGTCTGCATTTGTTAAATATGGACAATTACAATACACTACACTTGTTGAGCTTTAGGCCAACATTTTCCACTCTCCACTTTCACTTTCATCAAGAGGCTTTTTAGTTCCTCTTCACTTTCTGCCATAAGCGTGGTGTCATCTGCATATCTGAGGTTATTGAGATTTCTCCCGGCAATCTTGATTCCAGCCTGTGCTTCTTCCAGTCCAGCATTTCTCATGATGTACTCTGCATAGAAGTTAAATAAGCAGGGTGACAATATACAGCCTTGATGTACTCCTTTTCCTATTTGGAACCAGTCTGTTGTTCCATGTCCAGTTCTAACTGCTGCTTCCTGACCTGCATACAGATTTCTCAAGAGGCAGGTCAGGTGGTCTGGTATTCCCATCTCTTGCAGAATTTTCCACAGTTTATTGTGATCCACACAGTCAAAGGCTTTGGCATAGTCAATAAAGCAGAAATAGATGTTTTTCTGGAACTCTCTTGCTTTTTCGATGATCCAGCGGATGTTGGCAGTTTGATCTCTGGTTCCTCTGCCTTTTCTAAAAC
>NW_024073831.1:0-3664 GCF_014754425.2 Oryx dammah
CCGTTCTGGAGTCGCACTTGGGATTTCCCATCCAGAACTTGCAGACGCACGGAGCCGGGCTGCCTGCTCTTTCCCGAGGAGACTCGCTTTCCAGCGTGCTGTGCACTCGGCTCCATGCGGGGTGCCACGTGCCTCCCGGAGGTCTTGGCTCTGGGGCTGCTTCCCTGAGCTGGGGCTTTGGGCGGGAACTCACAATCGCAGGGGCAGGCCCCAACCACTTGCACGCGTCTGTGCTAGAGAGGCGATCCCTAGGGAAACACGGTCTGTCAAGCACAGGCAGGCGAGCAGGGTCTCAGCATCTTCGTGGTGGGGCTGCCTCCCCCACCCAGGGGCCTGCCAGCCTGGTGCTCTCCGTGCTGCCCTGAGTCCGGGCGGCCAAGCCCCAGAGGGAGAAGCCTTGCAGTTGAGCTTCCCTTCCGTCTGACAGAGCGCTAAGTGCTGGAGCCCTTGGCAGGGTGAAAGCCACCGTCCCCTAAAGCCTCTCCAAGGGCGCCTGGGCCCTAGGTGCAAAGGCAAGGCAGGAGAGGACCTGAGGCCAGGAAGGCGCCAGTTGCGTCTCCCAGCCTGGGGCAGCGTGCTCCTTCCTGGGCAGGAACACTAGCAGCGAGGCAAGTCTGGGCAAGTGTCGCCCAGGGCAGAGCAGGCTCACACCAGGGACTCTGCAAGATCGGGCCTCTGAGCAGAGCTGGAGCTCTGCCGTTCTTGAGGCACACATGGGATTTCCCAGCCAGGCCATGCAGACGCACGCAGCTGGGCTGCCTGCTATTCCTCTGAGGAGGCTCGCTTTCAAGCGTGCTGTGCTCTCGGTTTCCTTTCGGGGGCGCCACGCGCCTCCCGGTGGTCTTGGCTCCGGGGCTGCTTCCCTGAGCTGGGGCTGAGGGTGGGAGCTCAGAACCGCAAGGGCAGGCCCCAACCACTTGCAAGCGACTGTGATGGGGAGGAAAGCCGTAGACAAACTCGGTCTGTGAAGCACTGGCAGGCGAGCAGGGTCTCAGCCTCCGCGTTGTGGGGCTGACACCCCACCCAGGGGCCCTTGGAGACTGGTGCTCTCCGTGGTGCGCCTAGCCCGGGCGGTCAAGCCCAAGCAGGAGAAACCTTGCAGTTGTGCTTCACTTCCGTCTGACACAGCGCTAAGTGCTGGATCCCTTGGCAGGGTGAAAGACACCGGCCCCTAAAGCGTCCCCAAGGGCGCCTGGGCGCTAGGTGCAAAGGCAAGGCAGGAGAGGAGCTGAGGACAGGAAGGCGCAAGTGGCGTCTCACAGCCTGCGGCAGCATGCTCCTTCCTGGGCAGGAACACTACCAGCGAGGCAAGTTTTGGCAAGTCTCGCCCAGGGCAGAGCAGGCTCACACCAGAGACTCTGGCAGATGGGGTCTCTGAGCAGAATTGGAGTCACCGTTCTGGAGGCGCACTTGGGATTTCCCAGCCAGGCCTTGCAGACGCACGCAGCAGGGCTGCCTGCTCTTCCTCCGAGGAGGCTCGCTTTCCGGCATGTTGTGCACTCGGCTTCCATGCGGGGGGCCACGCGCCTCCCGGAGGTCTTGGCTCCGGGGCTGCTTCCCTGAGCTGGGGCTTTGGGCGGGAACTCAGAACAGCAGGGGCAGGCCCCAACCACTTACTCGTGTCTGTGATGGGGAGGAGAGCCCTAGGGAAACTTGGTCTGTCAAGCACTGGCAAGCGAGCAGGGTCTCAGCCTCCACGTTGTGTGGCTGCCTCCCCCAACCAGGGGCCCTGTGAACCTGGTGCTCTCCTTGCTGCGCTGAGTCCTGGCCGCCAACCCCAGCGGGAGAAGCCTTGCAGTTGGGCTTCCATTCCGTCTGACACAGCGCTAAGTGCTGGAGCCCTAGGCAGGGTGAAAGCCACCGGCCCCTAAAGCCTCCCCAAGGGCGCCTGAGCCCTAGGTTCAAAGGAAAGGCAGGAGAGGAGATGAGGCCAGGAAGGCGCCAGTGGCGTCTCCCAGCCTGGGGCAGCATGCTCCTTCCCGGGCAGGAACACTAGCAGCGAGGCAACTCTGGGCAAGTGTTGCCCAGGGCAGAGCAGGCTCACACCAGGGATTCTGCCAGATCGGGCCTCTGAGCAGAGGTGGAGCTCCTCCGTTCTTGAGCCACACTTGGGATTTCCCAGCCAGGCCTTGCAGACGCACGCAGCTGGGCTCTCTGCTCTTCCTCCGAAGAGACTCGCTTTCCAGCGTGCTGTGCACTCGGCTTCCATGAGGGGGCGCCACGCGCCTACCGGAGGTCTTGGCTCCGGGGCTGCTTCCCTGAGCTGGGGCTTTGGGCGGGAACTCCGAACAGCAAGGGCAGGCTCCAACCACTTGCACGCGTCTGTGCTGGGGAGGAGAGCCCTAGGGAAATTCGGTCTGTCAAGCACTGGCAGGCGAGCAGTGTCTCAGCCTCCGTGTTGTGCGGCTGCCTCCCCTAACCAGGGGCCCTGGAAGCCTGGTGTTCTCCTTGCTGCGCTGAGTCCGGGCGGCCAAGACCCAGCGGGAAAAGCCTTGCTGTTGGGCTTCACTTCTGACTGACACAGCGCTAAATGCTGGAGCCCTAGGCAGGGTGAAAGCCACCGGCCCCTGAAGCCTCCCGAAGGGCGCCTGGGTCATAGGTGAAAAGGCAAGGCAGGAGAGGAGCTGAGGCCAGGTAGGCTTCAGTGGGGTCTCCCAACCTGGAGAAGCATGCTCCTTCCCGGGCAGGAACACCAGCAGCAAGGGAAGTCTGGGCAAGTGTCGCCCAGGGCAGAGCAGCCTCTCACCAGGGACTCTGCCAGATCGGGCTTCTGAGCAGAGCTGGAGCCCTGCAGTTCTGGAAGCGCACTTGGGATTTCCCAGCCAGGCCTTGCAGACGCACGCAGCTGGGCTGCCTGCCCTTCCTCAGAAGAGACTCGCTTTCCAGCGTGCTGTGCACTCGGCTTCCATGAGGGGGCGCAACGCGCCTACCAGAGGTCTTGGCTCCGGGGCTGCTTCCCTGAGCTGGGGCTTTGGGCGGGATCTCAGAACAGCAAGGGCAGGCTCCAACCACTTGCACGCGTCTGTGCTGGGGAGGAGAGCCCTAGGGAAATTCGGTCTGTCAAGCACTGGCAGGCGTGCAGGGTCTCCCCTCCGCGCTGTGCGGCTGCCTCCCCAACCAGGGGCTCTGGAAGCCCTGTGCTCTCCTTGCTGCGCTGAGTCCGGGCGGCCAAGACCCAGCGGGAAAAGCCTTGCTGTTGGGCTTCACTTCCCACTGACACAGAGCTAAATGCTGGAGCCCTAGGCAGGGTGAAAGCCACCGGCCCTTAAAGCCACCCCAAGAGCGCCTGGGTACTAGGTGCAAAGGCAAGGCAGGAGAGGAGCTGAGGCCAGGAAGGCGCCAGTGGCGTCTCCCAGCCTGGGTCATCATGCTCCTTCCTGGGCAGGAACACTAGCAGCGAGGCAAGTCTTAGCAAGGCTCGCCCAGGGCAGAGAAGCCTCACAACAGGGGCTCTGGCAGATCGGGCCTCTGAGCAGAGCTGGAGCTCTGCCGTTCTTGAGGCGCACTTGAGATTTCCCAGCTGGGCTGCCTGCTCTTCCCCCGAGGAGGCTCGCTTTCGAGCGTGAAGTGCACTCGGCTTCCATGCGGCGACGCCACGCGCCTCTCGCAGGTCTTGGCTCCGGGGCTGCTTCCCTGAGCTCCAGCTGTGGGCGGGAGCTCAGAA
>NW_024073832.1:0-3664 GCF_014754425.2 Oryx dammah
AAAAAAAAAAATGGAAACAGGAAAAGAGATACCAGGGATGCTTTTGCATGCACACACACACACACACACAAAGATCCAAGTCAGGAGTAAGTAAGAAAGAGACCAAGTGCCAGCAAAGGAAAAAGACGTCAGTACAAGTCAGCCATGCTGGCTCACTGATCTTGGCCTTTCAGCCTCCGGAGCTGGGAGAAATACATTTCAATAATTTATGACAGGCAGTCTCTGGTATTTTGATACAGCAGTCCTGACAAGCTCTAAATCCTCTCTTGGATGTAAAGTTTTTGAAATCTTTTCACCTCTCTAATTATCTATCTTTATCTCCTCCATTTCTGTTTCATACAGGAGCTCTTCTTTTGTCCTTCATTCTTTTTTTTTTCTTCGTTTCTTATATGATATTATACATGTTTCAGTGCCATTCTCCCACATCATCCCACCCTCTCCCACAGAGTCCAAAAGACTGTTCTATACATCTGTGTCTCTTTTGCTGTCTTGCATACAGGGTTACTGTTACCATCTTTCTAAATTCCGTATATATGCATTAGTATACTGTATTGGTGTTTTTCTTTTTGGCTTACTTCACTCTGTATAATTGGGTCCAGTTTCATCCACCTCATTAGAACTGATTCATATGTGTTATTTTTAATGGCTGAGTAATATTCCATTGTGTATATGTACCACAGCTTTCTTATCCATTCGTCTGCTGAGGGACATCTAGGTTGCTGAGGTCTTTGTGATCTCTCAGTCCTCTTCAGGGTTAATGTGTTTGCAATCTATGTCATTCAGTTTGATAATTTAATCAGGTACTTCTTGAGTTATAGTTATAATAGCACAATATGATCTAAAGAAATGCCTAAATATATTCATCTACATCTATATTTTATACATAAATCTTAGATGTTAAAAATAAAAGTGAAATATATATAGAACTATAAATATAGATGGATATATTATATATGGAAATATATATAAATATAGACAAAGATATAGATATACATAGAACTAGATTGATAGACATATAAAATTTTGCTCTTTCTCTTAAAGAGCTTCTATCTCATGAACTTCAGAACATATAAAAAGAAACATTTCAAAGTCATGAAAATATTGACCAATATTAGTATTTCTATACTCTTACTGACATTAAGGATGGATCAGCTCACTACAAGATAAAAGGAGACACTGGGCCACAGAGAGCTACATGCAACTTCTCAGGGTTTATGAGAATGAAAACATCCATAAAGTATACATCTAATGATCTGTTTCACTGAAAAGGAGAACAAGAATGAAAGCAAAGACATTTGAAGGCATTTCAGTCTGCCTGCAGTGTGGGAGACTAGGGTTTGATCCCTGGGTCAGAAAGATGCCCTGGCGAGGAAATGGCAACCCACTCCAGTATTCTTGCCTGGAAAATCCCATGGATGGAGGAGCCTGGCAGGCTACAGTCCATGAGATTGCAAAGAGTCGGACACAACTGTGAAACTTCACTTCTTTCTTTCCGCTTTCTTCATCAATTATAACTATAGGAAAGAAAACCTTACTGTATTTCATGAAGTGGAAATATATTATGATTTGATTATATTGTAAAGTGTTTTGTTTTTGCCCATATGGTGATTTACTGACCTTTTTTGCCTGGTCAATTCAACAAGGTAGTTGCTTTGTGAATTATAAATAGTTTCCTCACTTGAATTTCAACTAAAGCCCCAATTTTTTCAGATTACCTTAGAATCAAAAGTTCATTCTATTCACTCCACAGGAATCCTGTTTCCAAAGGTAACAATACTGGGAGAAAATATAAGCCTGAGAATCCCTTTGGGATTTGCTGCTAAAAGCAAAGAACATGCCACGTGCTATCCTGGTGCCAAGTACCAATTTTAATGCCAGTTATCTTTCTGGGATGAAGCAGGAAGAGAACTCTCATCATGAATATAATTGGCCCAGTTGATCCGTAAAACCCTTCAGCTTTGTGACTTCCATGCCTGCATTTGTGATAAAAGAGAGTTTGGCAGAAAGGAGTACCAAAAGAACAGTCAGCACACAACCAATGCTCAAGAATAATTTGTAGTCCACAGGTCAGTCGGTAAAGAAATGCCTGCAATGCAGGAGACCCGGGTTCGGTTCCTGGGTTGGGAAGATCCCCTGGAGAAGGGCACGGCAACCCACTCTGGTATTCTTGCCTGGAGAATCCCATGGAAAGAGGAGCCTGGCGGGCTACAGTCCATGGGGTCGCAAGAGTCGGACACGACTTAGCGACTCAACCACCACCACAATGACAGAGGATGTGATGGCTGGACGGCATCACAACTCATTGGACATGAGTCTGAGCAAACTCCAGGAGAGAGTGAAGGAAAGGGAAGCCTGGCTGCTTCAGTCCATGGGGTTGCAAAGAGTTACACACAAATTAGCTACTGAAGAACAATCACAATAATGAAAGAGACCATACAACATTTTTCTTTGCTTCCAAGTACAAGAGATAATATCCAAGCAGAACTCAGAGGGACAGTACAAGGACTACTCTGGGATACAGCTGAAGAGCGGTGGGATGATGCAAATTTTCATGCAAGACCTGGGAAGTTATCCTACGGGAGCTGAACAGAGGGTGAAAGAGGCTAGCTAGCTAGAAGAGGGTAAAAGGCTTGCTCCTTTCTGTTTTCCCTCCCTGTCCCTGCCAGGGTCACCTTAGAATCGCTTCTTCATTTAATCAGCAATTGTATTCCAGTAGTTTTGCATTTGGTTACGACTGGCAGCTTTTCCTACCTTGGTTGAAACAGCCTTAATTTAGCACCTCAGAGACACAAAGCCTCAAATATGTGGATTCATGTCAATGTATGGGAAAAATCACTACAATATTATAAAGTAATTAGCCTCCAATTAAAATAAATAAATTTTAAAAAAAGACCACATTGGTCTCAAGATCTGCATGCCAATGTAAGAGACACAAGTTTGATCCCTGAGTTAGGGAGATCCCTGGAGAAGGGAATGGCAACCCACTCCAGTATTCTTGCCTGGAGAATCCCATGGACAGGGGAGCCTGGTGGGCACAGTCCGTGGACACTCTCTGTTAGTCTTTGTCTAAAAAGAGTTAGCCATGACTGAGCACACACATGCACACTGTCTGTAGACATTCCAAATTAAAAAAAAAAAATTCTTGCTGGCGATTGCTTCCATAATTTCCTAACAGCTTTAATAATATATTAAAAATTTATAAATGGAACTGCTTTTACTTCTACTTCCCCAACTGAAGGGGAGGGGCTGTTTTTTTCCAGCTTATACAATATCCTATATCTAAATCCAAGTAGACTATTTACATGAAGACAGCAGGTTTTTTCTGATTTTCCTCCATAATTCTCTCTTATATCTATTTTTTCTTTCAGTTTTCAGTTTCTACAACTCTTGCTAAACCTACTGCAACGCATTATCTCAAAAACACCCTCCCCGTTTGGCTGCCGCCTGCTTCATGCTTAGACTGCTGTGCTGGCACTAAACTGCTGGCTCCTGACCCCCCTGCTTTGAATCCTTCCTCTTCACAGCTGCCCTAATAATTCTCTAAAATCTTCTGCCATATTTTTACTCCAGTGCTTTAAAACATATCACATTGTTTCCTCATTTCCTCCAGAATTTAAACAGGTATGACTATGGGTAAGCTTAGGCTGTGTGCCTAATTTAATTC
>NW_024073833.1:0-3664 GCF_014754425.2 Oryx dammah
AAAAAAAAAAATGGAAACAGGAAAAGAGATACCAGGGATGCTTTTGCATGCACACACACACACACACACAAAGATCCAAGTCAGGAGTAAGTAAGAAAGAGACCAAGTGCCAGCAAAGGAAAAAGACGTCAGTACAAGTCAGCCATGCTGGCTCACTGATCTTGGCCTTTCAGCCTCCGGAGCTGGGAGAAATACATTTCAATAATTTATGACAGGCAGTCTCTGGTATTTTGATACGGCAGTCCTGACAAGCTCTAAATCCTCTCTTGGATGTAAAGTTTTTGAAATCTTTTCACCTCTCTAATTATCTATCTTTATCTCCTCCATTTCTGTTTCATACAGGAGCTCTTCTTTTGTCCTTCATTCTTTTTTTTTTCTTCGTTTCTTATATGATATTATACATGTTTCAGTGCCATTCTCCCACATCATCCCACCCTCTCCCACAGAGTCCAAAAGACTGTTCTATACATCTGTGTCTCTTTTGCTGTCTTGCATACAGGGTTACTGTTACCATCTTTCTAAATTCCGTATATATGCATTAGTATACTGTATTGGTGTTTTTCTTTTTGGCTTACTTCACTCTGTATAATTGGGTCCAGTTTCATCCACCTCATTAGAACTGATTCATATGTGTTATTTTTAATGGCTGAGTAATATTCCATTGTGTATATGTACCACAGCTTTCTTATCCATTCGTCTGCTGAGGGACATCTAGGTTGCTGAGGTCTTTGTGATCTCTCAGTCCTCTTCAGGGTTAATGTGTTTGCAATCTATGTCATTCAGTTTGATAATTTAATCAGGTACTTCTTGAGTTATAGTTATAATAGCACAATATGATCTAAAGAAATGCCTAAATATATTCATCTACATCTATATTTTATACATAAATCTTAGATGTTAAAAATAAAAGTGAAATATATATAGAACTATAAATATAGATGGATATATTATATATGGAAATATATATAAATATAGACAAAGATATAGATATACATAGAACTAGATTGATAGACATATAAAATTTTGCTCTTTCTCTTAAAGAGCTTCTATCTCATGAACTTCACAACATATAAAAAGAAACATTTCAAAGTCATGAAAATATTGACCAATATTAGTATTTCTATACTCTTACTGACATTAAGGATGGATCAGCTCACTACAAGATAAAAGGAGACACTGGGCCACAGAGAGCTACATGCAACTTCTCAGGGTTTATGAGAATGAAAACATCCATAAAGTATACATCTAATGATCTGTTTCACTGAAAAGGAGAACAAGAATGAAAGCAAAGACATTTGAAGGCATTTCAGTCTGCCTGCAGTGTGGGAGACTAGGGTTTGATCCCTGGGTCAGAAAGATGCCCTGGCGAGGAAATGGCAACCCACTCCAGTATTCTTGCCTGGAAAATCCCATGGATGGAGGAGCCTGGCAGGCTACAGTCCATGAGATTGCAAAGAGTCGGACACAACTGTGAAACTTCACTTCTTTCTTTCCGCTTTCTTCATCAATTATAACTATAGGAAAGAAAACCTTACTGTATTTCATGAAGTGGAAATATATTATGATTTGATTATATTGTAAAGTGTTTTGTTTTTGCCCATATGGTGATTTACTGACCTTTTTTGCCTGGTCAATTCAACAAGGTAGTTGCTTTGTGAATTATAAATAGTTTCCTCACTTGAATTTCAACTAAAGCCCCAATTTTTTCAGATTACCTTAGAATCAAAAGTTCATTCTATTCACTCCACAGGAATCCTGTTTCCAAAGGTAACAATACTGGGAGAAAATATAAGCCTGAGAATCCCTTTGGGATTTGCTGCTAAAAGCAAAGAACATGCCACGTGCTATCCTGGTGCCAAGTACCAATTTTAATGCCAGTTATCTTTCTGGGATGAAGCAGGAAGAGAACTCTCATCATGAATATAATTGGCCCAGTTGATCCGTAAAACCCTTCAGCTTTGTGACTTCCATGCCTGCATTTGTGATAAAAGAGAGTTTGGCAGAAAGGAGTACCAAAAGAACAGTCAGCACACAACCAATGCTCAAGAATAATTTGTAGTCCACAGGTCAGTCGGTAAAGAAATGCCTGCAATGCAGGAGACCCGGGTTCGGTTCCTGGGTTGGGAAGATCCCCTGGAGAAGGGCACGGCAACCCACTCTGGTATTCTTGCCTGGAGAATCCCATGGAAAGAGGAGCCTGGCGGGCTACAGTCCATGGGGTCGCAAGAGTCGGACACGACTTAGCGACTCAACCACCACCACAATGACAGAGGATGTGATGGCTGGACGGCATCACAACTCATTGGACATGAGTCTGAGCAAACTCCAGGAGAGAGTGAAGGAAAGGGAAGCCTGGCTGCTTCAGTCCATGGGGTTGCAAAGAGTTACACACAAATTAGCTACTGAAGAACAATCACAATAATGAAAGAGACCATACAACATTTTTCTTTGCTTCCAAGTACAAGAGATAATATCCAAGCAGAACTCAGAGGGACAGTACAAGGACTACTCTGGGATACAGCTGAAGAGCGGTGGGATGATGCAAATTTTCATGCAAGACCTGGGAAGTTATCCTACGGGAGCTGAACAGAGGGTGAAAGAGGCTAGCTAGCTAGAAGAGGGTAAAAGGCTTGCTCCTTTCTGTTTTCCCTCCCTGTCCCTGCCAGGGTCACCTTAGAATCGCTTCTTCATTTAATCAGCAATTGTATTCCAGTAGTTTTGCATTTGGTTACGACTGGCAGCTTTTCCTACCTTGGTTGAAACAGCCTTAATTTAGCACCTCAGAGACACAAAGCCTCAAATATGTGGATTCATGTCAATGTATGGGAAAAATCACTACAATATTATAAAGTAATTAGCCTCCAATTAAAATAAATAAATTTTAAAAAAAGACCACATTGGTCTCAAGATCTGCATGCCAATGTAAGAGACACAAGTTTGATCCCTGAGTTAGGGAGATCCCTGGAGAAGGGAATGGCAACCCACTCCAGTATTCTTGCCTGGAGAATCCCATGGACAGGGGAGCCTGGTGGGCACAGTCCGTGGACACTCTCTGTTAGTCTTTGTCTAAAAAGAGTTAGCCATGACTGAGCACACACATGCACACTGTCTGTAGACATTCCAAATTAAAAAAAAAAAATTCTTGCTGGCGATTGCTTCCATAATTTCCTAACAGCTTTAATAATATATTAAAAATTTATAAATGGAACTGCTTTTACTTCTACTTCCCCAACTGAAGGGGAGGGGCTGTTTTTTTCCAGCTTATACAATATCCTATATCTAAATCCAAGTAGACTATTTACATGAAGACAGCAGGTTTTTTCTGATTTTCCTCCATAATTCTCT
The DNA here is from genome assembly GCF_014754425.2 of Oryx dammah. Taxonomy (NCBI): domain Eukaryota; kingdom Metazoa; phylum Chordata; class Mammalia; order Artiodactyla; family Bovidae; genus Oryx; species Oryx dammah. The sequence continues at coordinate 3,346 of NW_024073833.1, forward strand.
CTTATATCTATTTTTTCTTTCAGTTTTCAGTTTCTACAACTCTTGCTAAACCTACTGCAACGCATTATCTCAAAAACACCCTCCCCGTTTGGCTGCCGCCTGCTTCATGCTTAGACTGCTGTGCTGGCACTAAACTGCTGGCTCCTGACCCCCCTGCTTTGAATCCTTCCTCTTCACAGCTGCCCTAATAATTCTCTAAAATCTTCTGCCATATTTTTACTCCAGTGCTTTAAAACATATCACATTGTTTCCTCATTTCCTCCAGAATTTAAACAGGTATGACTATGGGTAAGCTTAGGCTGTGTGCCTAATTTAATTC
>NW_024073834.1:0-3662 GCF_014754425.2 Oryx dammah
GTGGCGTATGTAGATGAGCCGCGCGCAGAGGCTGCTGGTCCCGCTCCGCCCGGGACTCGGTGTCCTGCGTGTGCACACGCGGAGGTTCCTGAGGTTGTTCCCTGGGTGGGCGAGGCCTTGTCGAGGGATGAGCAGGGGCGGAGGATGCGGAGGTGGTGCGAGGGTAGTGACCGTGCCTGTAGAGTGGGGCGAGCTTGAGCGTGTTGGGCAGTGGTGGAGGCGGCAAGTCATACTTACCTGGCAGGGGAGATACCATGATCATGAAGGTGGTTTTCCCAGGGCGAGGCTTATCCCTTGCACTCTGGATGTGCTGACCCCTGCGATTTCCCCAAATGTGGGAAACTCGACTGCATAATTTGTGGTAGTGGGGGACTGCGTTCGCGCTTTCCCCTGATAATTAAGTTTGTCAATAATAGATCAAGTGGGTAAATTGTGTAGCCCATTTCTTAAAGTTTTTCAGGCTTCGTATTTGAGTTTATTAGACTCCGTGTTTTTTCGGAGTATTTCGTGTTGTCTATGTGTTATAGTTTGTGTCTTGAAACTTCGTGATCCTTTGGTTGATGGAATAACGAAGTTTTCTGAGTCGTGTTTTCAACTTTACTTCATCTCTGCTTCATTTTTTTGCAAGCACCTGTCAATTTTCAAACAACTGTGGGTTTTTTTCGGCGTTACCTTGGCAGGTGGAAAAGAGGGGTTCCTGTTTGAATGAAGAACATTTCAAAACAAACTTTGACATTTATAGTATTAAAGATCAGAAAAAGACCCATGTAATATCTCACATATAATATTTATAAAGTCATTTATTGTTTCAGTCATGCCCGACTTTGCCACCACTTGAACTGCAACAAGCCAGGTTTACCTGTCCTTCACCGTTTCTCAGAGTTGCTCAAACTCCTTGCTCATTGAGTCCGTGGTGCAATCCAACCATCTCATCATCGTCCTGTATGTCACCCCTTTTCCTTCTGCCTTCAATCTTTCCCAGCATCAGGGTCTTTTCCAATGAGTCAGCTGTTCGAATCAGGTGGCCAAAGTATTGAAGCTTCAGCATCAGTCCCTCCAACGAATATTCAGGGTCGATTTCATTTAGGATCGACTCGTTTGATCTCTCAGTCTAAGGGACTCTCAAGAGTCTTCTATCACTTGCATCTGGAATCTGGGGAAAAAAACGCTATAAAACGAAAACAATCACAAAACAAAGCTGGGGGGGGCATGGATAAACTAGGAGTATGGGATTAATAGGTAGAACACTATATAAAAAACAAGAATATACTACATAGCAATTGAACTATATTCAATATCTTATAATAATTTATAATGGAAAAGAATCTCAACTGTACACCTCAAATTAACACAAGATTGTAAATCAACTAGTTTAATACAAAAAAATTTTTTTAAAGAACCTGGAGGGAATTCCCTGGAGATCCAGTGTTTAGGACTCCAGGCTTTCACTGCTGGGGTGGGACATCAATCCCTGATAAAAGAACTAAGATCCCCAAAGCTGTGCAGGCAACCCCCCAAAGGCAGATTTTTTGTACAAGAGAACCCCCAAAGGAAGATAAATATCCCCAAAAGTGGCTAAGTGGTTCCTTTTATTATTCCTTTTATTGGTTCCTTTTGCTGGAGAACGATATTTAGAGACAAAAATCTGAGTCCTCTTGATGATGAATACTGGTGTGTCACTGCTATTAAGTCCTGTACCTACTCAATGGATTATATTCCATTATTATCATTACTCTGGTTTGGCTGTGGGACTCCTTTGAAACTGGCTCCTGTGCACTTGATATGCCCCCAAATCAGTCACCGTACATTTCTTCACTTTTCAGCACATTGGCACTTTTCCAGGTTTGCATTTTGCGCTACTAAGAACCGCACCTCCCGTGGAAGCTGATGTGCCCCTTTGCCCTCCTGCCCACCATGACTTCCGGTCGGAGCAAGGCTTCCTGTGGAGTGATGGGGAAGGCTATCAGGCTCAAAGCAATCAGCACATCCAGGCTTAACCAGGCCAGTAGGTATCCAGCCTTGGCTGCCCTCCTTCGCCCACCTACCCCAATTCCTGGGCATAGCGGGCTGCTTCCTGGAAGAGGTCAAGGTTCTGTGGACTTCCTGGAGAGGGGGCTGGAATCCAGAGGGAGGGGCAGAGGGCACAGGTGTCCAGGTTGGATGCTACAAACATTTCAGATCCCACTGGGTGTGTGTCCACCACCCAAGATTGCTAGCCCACCCAGCAACAGTCCTCCAGAGGCACAGCAAGCCACAGTGAGGTGGCCTTCCCTCAGCCCTGACCAGGCAGCAGGCACCTCTGCCCCTTTGAGGTTGGGGGACAGTGCCTCAGAGGCCCCCTGCCAGTCTCTGTGACACCCAGACCAGAACAGTTGGCCATGTGGTCACCAAAACCCACACCCCTTCCCACTTCCCCAAACCCAGGTCCCCAAGGATTGCACACCTCCACATCCCTTGGGGAACAGATCTAACACAGGCCTAAGGTTCTTTCTTTTGGCCCCATCTGCTGGTCTTTACAGATGGTATCATTCAAGGCTGGGGTCTCTGCATCCACAGAGCAACGGACCTTTCTGGAAGGGCACTGGTCAGACTGCAGCGGCACAGCCCCTTAGGCCCAGGGAGACTCCAAAGACTCCAGGTCGGCGCATATTAGCAGTGGGACGATTAGAAGGGTTGAGACCAACAGGGCGGGGGGGTGGTGAGGGTGACCACAGGAGTTTGCCAGGAGAGGAAGACAAAGCAGAAACACAGTCTCCAGTTTGAGAGGCAGTTCAGTTCAGTTCAGGCGCTCAGTAGTGACAGACTCTTTGCGACCCCATGGACTGCAGCACGCCAGCCTTCCCTGTCTATCACCAACTCCTGGAGCTACTCAAACTCATGTCCACTAAGCCGGTGATGTCATCCGACCATCTCATCCTCTGTCTTCCCCTTCTCCTCCCGCAACCAAAAGAGGGCTTGTGGTCTCAGGGGTCGGGGACGGCAGCCCCCGGCCCCTGAGGTTTCAGAGAGCCACAGTGCCATCGGCTGGTGAGTTTGGGTGGAGTAGGGGCTTAGGGGAGGAGGAGGATCACGGGAAGGGGGCTCAGCTCACCCGTCGGCCGGCACCAGCTGCTCGAAGGCCTCATCCACGTTGAGGCGCAGTTTGGCAGAAGCTTCGAAGTAGGCCACGTGGTGTGAGGTAGTGAAGGTGGAGGCTTCAGATCGGTGGACCTGGGGCGCGGGGGGGATACAGACCAGTCAGGTGCCTGAAGTCAAGGCTAATCCCAGCCGGGGAGCGGGGGCGGGAGGCGGGGGAGGCAGAAAGACACGCTGTGTACTCTAACTGGGGTAACGTACTGCGGAGGCTCAAGTGTAGAGTCCTCTAAGATGGACTCCAACTGTAAGCAAAGTCTCTGGAGTTTCCCTCCCACAGGAAGGGAGAAAGTACCACTCCTTGCTGTTCTCTGTACCCACACCCAAACCAGTCTGTCCCCAAAGTGAAGCTGCTCCTTCCTGATGACAGTCCAGCCCATTTCCTTCTGGGTGCTCTCTCCACTTCAACCTCTTTCTCCCAGTTTAGCCTTAAGGACCCAGCACTAAAGTTAGCCACCTGATGAGAACCTCCTCTGCTTTGCACTGGGGAGCAAAAGCAACCAGCACCTCCTTCGAGCCGGAATCGAACC
>NW_024073835.1:0-3661 GCF_014754425.2 Oryx dammah
GGTATTGGGAGTGTTTCCTGGGGGGACTGACCAAGGGCAGGACACACCCTAGTTCGGAGGCAGGGAGCGAGTTGTGGACTCAGGATTGTAGGTTGCTCGCTTGAATATGGCCAGGACTAGCGGGAGATTCAGAGAGTCTTAGGGACGTTGGCCGGCACCTTGAACAAGTGGAGGACCCATCCTAGGTCAGTGCAGAGTCGATGTTGTGGGCTCAGTAGTGTCTGTCAGGGCTGGAATAAAGGCAGAGTCCAGCCTGCGTGAGTTCTGGGCATGAGATATGTGCTCAAGAGTGTTAGTCGGGGCATGGAACCGGTGCGGGACCCAGCAAAATTCAGTTCAGGGACCGCAATGTGAGCCCTGGAGCGACTGTCTGGGGCTTGAAGAAGGCAAGGACCCAGTCTGGATCACTGGAGGGACCCAAATGTGGGCTCTGGGATATTTGTTGAGGGCTTGTGCAAGTACAGCGCACCCCCGCCCCCCGGGTTCAGTGCAGGGACCGTAGGTGGGCTCATGAGTATCCCTCTGGGTCTAAACAAGCGTAGGACCAGCCTGGGTCAGTGAAGGGACCTAGATGTGGGCCCCGGAGGCGTTTTCAGGGGCACGAACAAGCACAGGATCCACCTTGGTTGCATTCAGGGTACAGAGGTGCCCTAAGGAGTGTTGTAGGTATCTTGCCCAAGGGCAGGACCCAGCCTGATTCAGTGCATGGACCTAGAGGTGGGCCCAGGAGTATTTTTCGGAAACTTGGTCAACAGACGGGCGCTGAGGAATGTTTGCCAGAGGCTTGAACCAATGCAAGATTCAGCCTGGTTCACTGCAGGGATCTTGTGTCCTAGGGCTCAGGAGTGTTTGTTGGGGACTTGCTCAAAGGCATGACCCCTCCTTTTTGAGTACAGTGAGTGGCACGTGGGATCACCTGTGTTTCCGGGGGACAGCAGAGTCGGGGGACACACCACAGTTCCAAGGCATGGAGCTACTTGTCGGCTCAGGATTGCTTGCCGGTGGCTCAAATGCAGCCGGGAACTAGCATGAGAGTCAGATACAGGCTCAGCTATGTTGGTGGGGGCTGTGAATAAGAGCAGGACCCGGCCTGGTTCATGGCAGGGACAGAGATGCGGGCACTAGAGTGTTTCTCGGGGCCATAAACAAAGGCAGGACCCAGCATGGTTCAGGGCAGGAGCCAAGAGTTGAGCTCAGGAGTGTTTGTTGGGGCCTTCAATAAAGGCAGGGCCCTGCCGGGTTCAGTGCAGGGTTTAGGATGTGGGCTCAGGAGCAATTGCTGGGGTGCAACAGGGGCACCTCCCAAAATGCTTCAGGGCCAGGCTCAAGATATTGGCTCAAGCCTGTTATTAGGGCTCATGAAGATGGTCAGCGCTTAGCCTCGTGCTGTGCATGACCTGACATTTGGCTCAGGGTTGTCTGTCGGTGCCTACACATGAAAAGAAGCTAGCCTGGTTTAGTGCAGGGACCAAGTCGTGAGTTCTAAAGTATTTGTCCTGGCCTTGAAGAATGGCAGGACCCAGCCTTGTCAGCATAAGCACTGATAGGAGGCTCAGGCGTATTTGTCTGGGTGGAAGAGGTGCAGGACCCAGCCTGGTTCAGGGCATAGACTGGGAAGGAGGCTCGTGAGTGTTTGCAAGGGTTTTGCATAAGGTCTGGACCCAGCCTAGTTCAGTGCAGGTACTTAGATGTTGATTCAGGAGAATCCATTGAGGCTTCAAGATGGGTAGAATGTAGCCTGCTTCAGTACAGGGACCAAGATGTTGGATCAGGGGTATTTTTCTTGGTCTTGAACAAGGGCAGGACCAAGCATGGTCTGCGTAGGGATGGAAATGTGGGCTTGGGAGTGTTTGCTGAGGTCTTGCACAAAGGCACTTTGAGCCTTGTTCAGTGCAGCAAGTGCGATGAGGGATTGGGAGTGTTTCCTTGGAGAACTGACCAAGGGCAGGACACACCCTAGTTCGGAGGCAGAGAGTGAGCTGTTGGCTCAGGATTGTAGGTCGGTGGCTTGAATATGGCCAGGACTAGCCTGAGAGTCAGAGAGAGGCTCAGCAGTGTTGGCCGGCACTATGAACAAGTGCAAGACCCATCCTAGGTCAGTGCAGAGACGACGTTGTGGGTTCAGGAGTGTCTGTCGGGGCTGGAATAAAGGCAGGGTCCAGGCTGCGTGAGTTCTGGGAGTGAGATTGGACTCATGTGTGTTGGTCGGGGCATAGAGCTGGTGTGGGATCCAGCAGAATTCAGTTCAGGGACCACGTTGTGGGCCCAGGAGAGACTGCCTGGTGCTTGAAGAAGGTCAGGACCCAGTCTGGATCAGTAGAAGGACCAAAATGTGGGCTATGGGATATTTGTTGAGGGCTTGTGCAAGTACAGGGCCCACCTGGGTTCAGTGCAGGGACAGTAGGTGGGCTAATGAGTATCCCTCGGGGTCTGAAGAAGCGCAGGACCAGCCTGGGTCAGCGAAGGGACCTAGATGTGGGCTCCGGAGGCATTTTCAGGGGCACGAACAACCACAGGATCCCGCTTGGTTGAGTTCAGGGACACAGAGGTGCGCTAAGGAGTGTTGTAGGTGTGTTGCACAAGGGCAGGACCCAGCCTAATTCAGTGTACGGACCTAGAAGTGGGCCCAGGAGTATTTTTTGGAAGCTTAGACAACAGATGAGTGCTGAGGATTCTTTGCCGGAGGCTTGAACCAATGCAAGATTCGGCCTGGTTGACTGCAGGGACCTAGTGTCCTAGGGCTCAGAAGTGTTTTTTGGGGTCTTGCTCACAGGTATGACCCCGTCGTCTTGAGTGCATCCAGTGAGATGTGGGATCGCCTGTGTTTCCTGGGTGACTGAAGAATAGCTGGACCCACCATAGTTCCGAGGCATAGAGCTACTTGTCGGCTGAGGATTGCTTGCCGGTGGCTCGAATAAGGATGGGAACTAACATGAGAGTCAGATACAGGGTCAGCTATGTTGGTCGGGGCCTTGAATAAGTGCAGGACACAGCCTGGTTCATGGCAGGGACAGAGATGCGGGCGCAGGAGTGTTTCTCAGGGGCGTAAACAAAGGCAGGACCCAGCATGGTTCAGGGCAGGGACAGAGATGCGGGCGCAGGAGTGTTTGTCAGGGGCTTGAACAAAGGTAGGGCCCCGACGGGTTCAGTGCAGGGCCCAGGATGTAGGCTCAGGAGCACTTGCTGCGGTGCAACAGAGGCAGCTCCCAAAATGCTTCAGCACCAGGCTCAAGATGTCGGCTCAGGCCTGTTAGGGGTCATGAAGATGGGCAGCGCTTAGCCTCGTGCCATGCAGGGCCCGACATTTAGGCTCAGGGTTTTTTGTCAGTGCCTGCCCATTAAAAGAACCAGCCTGTTTCAGTGCAGGGACCGAGATGTGGTTTCTGAAGTATATGTCGTGGCCTTAAAGAAGACCAGGACCCAGCCTGATCAGCTTAAGCACCGAAAGGAGGCTCAGCTTATTTGTCTGGTTGGAAGGAGTGCAGGACCCAGCCTGGTTCAGTGCAGACACTGGGAGGGAGGCTCAGGAGTGTTTGCAAGGGTCTTGCATAAGGCCTGACCCAGCCTGGTTCAGTGCAGGTCCTTAGATGTTGATTCAGGAGAATCCTTTGAGGCTTCAATATGGGCAGATGTAGCCTGCTTCGGTACAGGGACTGAGATG
>NW_024073836.1:0-3661 GCF_014754425.2 Oryx dammah
GTGGCGTATGTAGATGAGCCGCGCGCAGAGGCTGCTGGTCCCGCTCCGCCCGGGACTCGGTGTCCTGCGTGTGCACACGCGGAGGTTCCTGAGGTTGTTCCCTGGGTGGGCGAGGCCTTGTCGAGGGATGAGCAGGGGCGGAGGATGCGGAGGTGGTGCGAGGGTAGTGACCGTGCCTGTAGAGTGGGGCGAGCTTGAGCGTGTTGGGCAGTGGTGGAGGCGGTAAGTCATACTTACCTGGCAGGGGAGATACCATGATCATGAAGGTGGTTTTCCCAGGGCGAGGCTTATCCCTTGCACTCTGGATGTGCTGACCCCTGCGATTTCCCCAAATGTGGGAAACTCGACTGCATAATTTGTGGTAGTGGGGGACTGCGTTCGCGCTTTCCCCTGATAATTAAGTTTGTCAATAATAGATCAAGTGGGTAAATTGTGTAGCCCATTTCTTAAAGTTTTCCAGGCTTCGTATTTGAGTTTATTAGACTCCGTGTTTTTTCGGAGTATTTCGTGTTGTCTATGTGTTATAGTTTGTGTCTTGAAACCTCGTGATCCTTTGGTTGATGGAATAACGAAGTTTTCTGAGTCGTGTTTTCGACTTTACTTCATCTCTGCTTCATTTTTTTGCAAGCACCTGTCAATTTTCAAACAACTGTGGGTTTTTTTCGGCGTTACCTTGGCAGGTGGAAAAGAGGGGTTCCTGTTTGAATGAAGAACATTTCAAAACAAACTTTGACATTTATAGTATTAAAGATCAGAAAAAGACCCATGTAATATCTCACATATAATATTTATAAAGTCATTTATTGTTTCAGTCATGCCCGACTTTGCCACCACTTGAACTGCAACAAGCCAGGCTTACCTGTCCTTCACCGTTCCTCAGAGTTGCTCAAACTCCTTGCTCATTGAGTCCGTGGTGCAATCCAACCATCTCATCATCGTCCTGTATGTCACCCCTTTTCCTTCTGCCTTCAATCTTTCCCAGCATCAGGGTCTTTTCCAATGAGTCAGCTGTTCGAATCAGGTGGCCAAAGTATTGAAGCTTCAGCATCAGTCCCTCCAACGAATATTCAGGGTCGATTTCATTTAGGATCGACTCGTTTGATCTCTCAGTCTAAGGGACTCTCAAGAGTCTTCTATCACTTGCATCTGGAATCTGGGGAAAAAAACGCTATAAAACGAAAACAATCACAAAACAAAGCTGGGGGGGGCATGGATAAACTAGGAGTATGGGATTAATAGGTAGAACACTATATAAAAAACAAGAATATACTACATAGCAATTGAACTATATTCAATATCTTATAATAATTTATAATGGAAAAGAATCTCAACTGTACACCTCAAATTAACACAAGATTGTAAATCAACTAGTTTAATACAAAAAAAATTTTTTAAAGAACCTGGAGGGAATTCCCTGGAGATCCAGTGTTTAGGACTCCAGGCTTTCACTGCTGGGGTGGGACATCAATCCCTGATAAAAGAACTAAGATCCCCAAAGCTGTGCAGGCAACCCCCCAAAGGCAGATTTTTTGTACAAGAGAACCCCCAAAGGAAGATAAATATCCCCAAAAGTGGCTAAGTGGTTCCTTTTATTATTCCTTTTATTGGTTCCTTTTGCTGGAGAACGATATTTAGAGACAAAAATCTGAGTCCTCTTGATGATGAATACTGGTGTGTCACTGCTATTAAGTCCTGTACCTACTCAATGGATTATATTCCATTATTATCATTACTCTGGTTTGGCTGTGGGACTCCTTTGAAACTGGCTCCTGTGCACTTGATATGCCCCCAAATCAGTCACCGTACATTTCTTCACTTTTCAGCACATTGGCACTTTTCCAGGTTTGCATTTTGCGCTACTAAGAACCGCACCTCCCGTGGAAGCTGATGTGCCCCTTTGCCCTCCTGCCCACCATGACTTCCGGTCGGAGCAAGGCTTCCTGTGGAGTGATGGGGAAGGCTATCAGGCTCAAAGCAATCAGCACATCCAGGCTTAACCAGGCCAGTAGGTATCCAGCCTTGGCTGCCCTCCTTCGCCCACCTACCCCAATTCCTGGGCATAGCGGGCTGCTTCCTGGAAGAGGTCAAGGTTCTGTGGACTTCCTGGAGAGGGGGCTGGAATCCAGAGGGAGGGGCAGAGGGCACAGGTGTCCAGGTTGGATGCTACAAACATTTCAGATCCCACTGGGTGTGTGTCCACCACCCAAGATTGCTAGCCCACCCAGCAACAGTCCTCCAGAGGCACAGCAAGCCACAGTGAGGTGGCCTTCCCTCAGCCCTGACCAGGCAGCAGGCACCTCTGCCCCTTTGAGGTTGGGGGACAGTGCCTCAGAGGCCCCCTGCCAGTCTCTGTGACACCCAGACCAGAACAGTTGGCCATGTGGTCACCAAAACCCACACCCCTTCCCACTTCCCCAAACCCAGGTCCCCAAGGATTGCACACCTCCACATCCCTTGGGGAACAGATCTAACACAGGCCTAAGGTTCTTTCTTTTGGCCCCATCTGCTGGTCTTTACAGATGGTATCATTCAAGGCTGGGGTCTCTGCATCCACAGAGCAACGGACCTTTCTGGAAGGGCACTGGTCAGACTGCAGCGGCACAGCCCCTTAGGCCCAGGGAGACTCCAAAGACTCCAGGTCGGCGCATATTAGCAGTGGGACGATTAGAAGGGTTGAGACCAACAGGGCGGGGGGGTGGTGAGGGTGACCACAGGAGTTTGCCAGGAGAGGAAGACAAAGCAGAAACACAGTCTCCAGTTTGAGAGGCAGTTCAGTTCAGTTCAGGCGCTCAGTAGTGACAGACTCTTTGCGACCCCATGGACTGCAGCACGCCAGCCTTCCCTGTCTATCACCAACTCCTGGAGCTACTCAAACTCATGTCCACTAAGCCGGTGATGTCATCCGACCATCTCATCCTCTGTCTTCCCCTTCTCCTCCCGCAACCAAAAGAGGGCTTGTGGTCTCAGGGGTCGGGACGGCAGCCCCGGGCCCCTGAGGTTTCAGAGAGCCACAGTGCCATCGGCTGGTGAGTTTGGGTGGAGTAGGGGCTTAGGGGAGGAGGAGGATCACGGGAAGGGGGCTCAGCTCACCCGTCGGCCGGCACCAGCTGCTCGAAGGCCTCATCCACGTTGAGGCGCAGTTTGGCAGAAGCTTCGAAGTAGGCCACGTGGTGTGAGGTAGTGAAGGTGGAGGCTTCAGATCGGTGGACCTGGGGCGCGGGGGGGATACAGACCAGTCAGGTGCCTGAAGTCAAGGCTAATCCCAGCCGGGGAGCGGGGGCGGGAGGCGGGGGAGGCAGAAAGACACGCTGTGTACTCTAACTGGGGTAACGTACTGCGGAGGCTCAAGTGTAGAGTCCTCTAAGATGGACTCCAACTGTAAGCAAAGTCTCTGGAGTTTCCCTCCCACAGGAAGGGAGAAAGTACCACTCCTTGCTGTTCTCTGTACCCACACCCAAACCAGTCTGTCCCCAAAGTGAAGCTGCTCCTTCCTGATGACAGTCCAGCCCATTTCCTTCTGGGTGCTCTCTCCACTTCAACCTCTTTCTCCCAGTTTAGCCTTAAGGACCCAGCACTAAAGTTAGCCACCTGATGAGAACCTCCTCTGCTTTGCACTGGGGAGCAAAAGCAACCAGCACCTCCTTCGAGCCGGAATCGAACC
>NW_024073837.1:0-3659 GCF_014754425.2 Oryx dammah
TCAGATATGCAGATGACACCACCCTTATGGCAGAAAGTGAAGAGGAGCTAAAAAGCCTCTTGATGAAAGTGAAAGAGGAGAGTGAAAAAGTTGGCTTAAAGCTCAACATTCAGAAAATGAAGATCATGGCATCTGGTCCCATCACTTCATGGGAAATAGATGGAGAAACAGTGGAAACAGTGTCAGACTTTATTTTTTTTGGCTCCAAAATCACTGCAGATGGTGACTGCAGCCATGAAATTAAAAGACGCTTACTCCTTGGAAGAAAGGTTATGATCAACCTAGAAAGTATATTCAAAAGCAGAGACATTACTTTGCCAACAAAGGTCCGTCTGGTCAAGGCTATAGTTTTTCCTGTGGTCATGTATGGATGTGAGAGTTGGACTGTGAAGAAGGCTGAGCACCGAAGAATTGAGGCTTTTGAACTGTGGTGTTGGAGAAGACTCTTGAGAGTCCCTTGGACTACAAGGAGATCCAACCAGTCCATTCTGAAGGAGATCAGCCCTGGGATTATCTTTGGAAGGAATGATGCTAAAGCTGAAACTCCAGTACTTTGGCCACCTCATGCAAAGAGTTGACTCATTGGAAAAGACTCTGATCCTGGGAGGGATTGGGGGCAGGAGAAGGGGATGATCAAGGATGAGATGGCTGGATGGCATCACTGACTCGATGGACGTGAATCTGAGTGAACTCCGCGAGTGAATCTGAGTGAACTCCACGAGATGGTGATGGACAGGGAGGCCTGGTGTGCTGCAATTCATGGGGTCACAAAGAGTCGGACATGACTGAGCGACTGTACTGAACTGAACTAATCCAAGTCCTAAGAGAAAACACAAACAGTAACATTTTTTAGAGTTTCACTAATGATTTTTAGAAAAAATATTTTGGTAATAACTGTGCCTCTTAGTATTCTGTAATCTTCCTTTACTACCCCAAACTTTTAACAAAAGTCTGCTACAAAGTATAACCTCTAAGAAAAATAGTACTTTGGGAAAACAAAGGATAATTTTGAACTACAGCATGGCATAAGGTGGGTCAGGAAGAGAGTAGCAGTCAGAAAAAACAGTTGAAAATGCTGCAGAAATAAGAAATAGAATCAAAAGAGATAAAAGAAAGTGTAGCTTTCCCATTCCCATCTCCACAAGGGAACCCTTGGACGTAATTAGGGCCACATGGAACTTCCATCTGTATCTGCAATGAAGACTTGAGCCATTGTTTTTAGCTGTTTAAGAAAGTGTAAAGGTGACTTTAGTAAGCTTGAGACGTTAGGGGTCACAGCAGACACTTGGGGTGCATTTAATGTGTCTGACATAAAATATCTGACAATTAGAAAATAAGTAAAGATTTTCTTTTAACTAAAGTTAAAATTGACACAGGTTAGTCTAAAGACTTTTCTGAATTCACAAAACCTGCTCCAGAATCAGGTCCAAATGCCTACTCTGACTGAGGTCTTTCTTTACTACAAAATTCTCATTCCAGGCCTAAAGGAAAATTTATAAAACATACACTCATTTTAAGATCACTTAGAAAACAGGCAAACACTGATCATGATTATGATGTATTTAAATGTCTTATTATATTGGCTATTCTGACTCTTAGTATCTTTTTTCCCATGTGATAAAGTTTAAACAAAACAAGCAAATGAAATAAATTATGATCTAGCAATAAAAACTGAGAGAAACTCTAAATCAATTAATTAAAAATATGGTCTTTGCTCTTATGAAATTGCATTAAACTTTAAGACAGGTGTATTCTCAAAGAAAAGAGAAAAATATATCTTGCTGCCCTTAAGTGATGCAATTTCAATACAAAGATAATATATAAAAATAAATAATCTTGCTATTAAATATCATCAAGTGATAGGTAGAATAATTCATATGATTATGCATTCCCATCTGACATACTTCAGCTCATCTTAGAGGGATATAATTGCAAAATGTAAAATTTTACATACCAAACAATGATATTCATTTTCTTTTTTAAAATAAATTAATTTCAACTTAGTAAATATTCTGTGTCTGCTACATACAGGTCACCATGACAAGTACTTGGGGAGATATAAAGTTGAATAATATATGATTCTTGGCCTAAAGAATAAAGGACCAAATATTGTAAGATAAAGTAGAATGATAAAGCTCCATTAGAAAAATATTACTTTCTGTGGAAGATCAAAAGAGGCAGAGACATTGTCTAGGTTGATCGTCAAAAATGGCTCAATGAAAGAAGAAGCATTTGATCTGTGCTTTGATAGCCAAAGATGGATAACCAAAATCTGCCTGTAGAGAGAACAGCATAACTACAGACACACAGGCAGAATTTACAGTCATTTTGGCTGAGGCATGTTACATGGTAACATGGTAGCTAAGCAGCAAAAAAAGACTGTGTGCAGAGAGTATGGAAACAAGCTGAGTGTCCGTGAATGGCTAAAGAAGTTGTGATATATATGTGTATGTACACATACACAAAATGGAGTTCTACTCAGCCAGAAAAAGAATGAAATCCTGCCATTTGCAACAACATGGATGGAACTTGAAAGTATTATGCTAAGTGAGATAAATCAGACAGAGAAATAATAAATGCTGTATGATTTCACTGATATGTGGAATTTAAAAAATCAAACAGGAAAAATACTCATAGGTATAGAGAACATATTAGTAATTGCCAGAGAGGAAGGCAGTTGGGAGAGGCAGACATGAGTGAAGGGGTCAGCTGTATGGTGATGGATGGTAACTAAGCTTGTGGTGAAGATCACTTTGTAGCATATATAGATCTTGAAATATAATGCTTTATACCTGAAACTTATATAAATTTTAAAAGTTGAAATTTATGATATAGGGCCTTTAAATATCAAGATAAAGAAATGGGAGTCAATTTTGGAAATGACTGGACAACTTTTTAAAGCTTTTGATCAGGGAAATGAAATGGTCAGAACTGTAATTTCAGCACATTGCTTTTTTTTCCTCCCTGTACATTACATCCCCAGGACTTATATATTTTATAAGTGGAACTTTGTACCTTTTGACTTTACTTTGCATTATCAGCGCATTTTCTTGACAGTGTTGTGGAACACTACCACTGAAATGCAAATGTGATAATGTAATGACCTTCTGAGCCAAGGTTCTAATGACAGTTATGTGCTCTGTGAAGGTGGACTTTCTAATATTTGGCAGCTGATTAGAAGATGATAAAGGGTGTATGTAACTGATAATACCAAAACTCAAGTGATGTAAAACAACAATAAATCTTACCTCTTACTTTTCCAGTGGATCAAGAATTTGAGAGTGATTTGTCTTGGTGATTCTGCCTTGGGATATCTCACAAGATTGTAGACAGTTATCAGCCAAGTCCGCAGTTATCTGAAGACTTGAATTGGGTTGGACCATCCACCCCCAGAGTTCCAGAAAAACCTCTATTTCTGCTTTATTGACTATGCCAAAGCCTTTGACTGTGTGGATCACAATAAACTGTGGAAAATTCTGAAAGAGATGGGAATACCAGACCACCTAACCTGCCTCTTGAGAAATCTGTATGCAGGTCAGGAAGCAACACTTAGAACTGGACATGGAACAACAGACTGGTTCCAAATAGGAAAAGGAGTACATCAAGGCTGTATATTGTCACCCTGCTTATTGAACTTCTATGCAGAGTACATCATGAGA
>NW_024073838.1:0-3657 GCF_014754425.2 Oryx dammah
ATGAATCCACCACGGGTGTACATGCGTTCCCAAACATGAACCCCCCTCCCACCCCCTACCCCACAACATCCCTCTGGGTCATCCCTGCGCATTAGCCCCAAGCGTGCCATATCCTGCATCAGACAAAGACTGGCAATTCGATTCTTACGTGATATTATACATGTTTCAATGCCATTCTCCCAAATCATCTCACCCTCTACCTCTCCTTCTGAGTCCAAAAGTCTGCTATACACATCTGTGTCTTTTTTGCTGTCCTGCATACAGGGTCATCATTGCCATCTTTCTAAATTCCATATATATGTGTTAGTATACTGTATTGGTGTTTTTCTTTCTGGCTTACTTCACTCTGTATAATCGGCTCCAGTTTCATCCATCTCATCAGAACTGATTCAAATGTATTCTTTTTAACGGCTGAGTAATACTCCACTGTGTATATGTACCACTGCTTTCTTATCCATTCATCTGCTGATGGACATCTAGGTTGCTTCCATGTCCTGGCTATTATAAACAGTGCTGCGATGAACATTGGGGTACAGGTGTCTCTTTCAATTTTGGTTTCCTCCGTGTGTATGCCCAGCAGTGGGATTGCTGGGTCATAAGGCAGTTCTATTTGCAATTTCTTAAGGAATCTCCACACTGTTCTCAATAGTGGCTGTACTAGTTTGCATTCCCACCAACAGTGTAGGAGGGTTCCCTTCTCTCCACATCCTCTCCTGAATTTATTGCTTGCATATTTCTAGATCGCAGACATTCTGACTGGTGTGAAGTGGTACCTCATTGTGGTTTTGATTTGCATTTCTCTAATAATGAGTGATGTTGAGCATCTTTTCATGTGTTTGTTAGCCATCCATATGTCTTCTTTGGAGAAATGTCTATTTAGTTCTTTGGCCCATTTTTTGATTGGGTCGTTTATTTTTCTGGAATTGAGCTGCAGGAGTTGCTTGTATATTTTTGAGATTAGTTGTTTGTCAGTTGCTTCATTTGCTATTATTTTCTCCCATTCGGAAGGCTGTCTTTTCACTTTGCTTATATTTTCCTTTGTTGTGCAGAAGCTTTTAATTTTAATTAGGTCCCATTTGTTTATTTTTGCTTTTATTTCCAGAATTCTGGGAGGTGGATCATAGAGGATCCTGCTGTGGTTTATGTCGGAGAGTGTTTTGCCTATGTTCTCCTCTAGGAGTTTTATAGTTTCTGGTCTTACATTTAGATCTTTAATCCATTTTGAGTTTATCTTTGGGTGCGGTGTTAGAAAGTGATCTAGTTTCATTCTTTTACAAGTGGTTGACCAGTTTTCCCAGCACCACTTGTTAAAGAGATTGTCCTTACTCCATTGTATAGTCTTGCCTCCTTTGTCAAAGATAAGGTGTCCATATGTGTGTGGGTTTATCTCTGGGCTTTCTATTTTGTTCCATTGATCTATATGTCTGTCTTTGTGCCAATACCATACTGTCTTGATGACTGTGGCTTTGTAGTAGAGCCTGAAGTCAGGCAAGTTGATTCCTCCAGTTCCATTCTTCTTTCTCAAGATTTCTTTGGCTATTCGTGTTTTTTTGTATTTCCATACAAATCTTGAAATTATTTGTTCCAGTTCTGTGAAAAATATCAGCGGTGTCTTGATAGGGATTGCATTGAATTTGTAAATTGCTTTGGGTAACATACTCATTTTCACTATATTGATTCTTCCAATCCATGAGCATGGTATATTTCTCCATCTATTATTGTCCTCTTTGATTTCTTTCATCAGTGTTTTATAGTTTTCTGTATATAGGTCTTTAGTTTCTTTAGGTAGATATATTCCTAAGTATTTTATTCTTTTTGTTGCAATGGCGAATGGAATTGTTTCCTTAATTTCTTCTTCTACTTTCTCATTATTAGTGTATAGGAATGCAAGGGATTTCTGTGTGTTGATTTTATATCCTGCAACTTTACTATATTCATTAATTAGCTCTAGTAATTTTCTGGTAGAGTCTTTAGGGTTTTCTATGTAGAGGATCATGTCATCTGCAAACAGTAAGAGTTTTATTTCTTCTTTTCCAATTTGGATTCCTTTTATTTCTTTTTCTACTCTGATTGCTGTGGCTAAAACTTCCAGAACTATGTTGAATAGTAGTGTGAAAGTGGGCACTCTTGTCTTGTTCCTGACTTTAGGGGAAATGCTTTCAATTCTTCACCATTGAGTATAATGTTTGCTGTGGGTTTGTCATATATAGCTTTTATTATGTGGAGGTATGTTCCTTCTATTCCTGCTTTCTGGAGAGTTTTTATCATAAATGTATGTTGAATTTTGTCAAAGGCCTTCTCTGCATCTATTGAGATAATCATATGGTTTTTATTTTTCAATTTGTTAATCTGGTGAATTACATTGATTGATTTGCAGATATTGAAGAATCCTTGCATCCCTGGGATAAAGCCCACTTGGTCATGGTGTACGATCTTTTCAATGTGTTGTTGGATTCTGATTGCTAGAATTTTGTTGAGGATTTTTGCATCTATGTTCATCAGTGATATTGGCCTGTAGTTTTCTTTTTTTGTAGTATCTTTGTCAGGTTTTGGTATTAGGGTGATGGTGGCCTCATAGAATGAGTTTGGAAGTTTCCCTTCCTCTGCAATTTTCTGGAAGAGTTTGAGTAGGATAGGTGTTAACTCTTCTCGAAATTTTTGGTAGAATTCAGCTATGAAGCCGTCTGGACCTGGGCTTTTGTTTGCTGGAAGATTTATCATTACAGTTTCAATTTCCATGCTTGTGATGGGTCTGTTAAGATTATCTATTTCTTCCTGGTTCAGTTTTGGAAAATTGTACTTTTCTAAGAATTTGTCCATTTCTTCCAGGTTGTCCATTTTATTGGCATATAATTGCTGATACTAGTCTCTTATGATCCTTTGTATTTCTGTGTTGTCTGTTGTGATCTCTCCATTTTCAGTTCTAATTTTATTGGTTTGATTTTTCTCTCTTTGCTTCTTGATGAGTCTGGCTAATGGTCTGTCAATTTTATTTATCCTTTCAAAGAACCAGCTTTTGGCTTTGTTGATTTTTGCTATGGTCTCTTTTGTTTCTTTTGCATTTATTTCTGCCCTAATTTTTAAGTTTTCTTTCCTTCTGCTACTCTGGGGTTCTCTAATTCTTCCTTTTCTAGTTGCTTTAGGTGTAGAGTTAGGTTATTTATTTGACTTTTTTCTTGTTTCTTGATGTATGCCTGTATTGCTATGAACTTTCCTCTTAGCACTGCTTTTATAGTGTCCCACAGGTTTTGGGTTGTTGTGTTTTCATTTTCATTTGTTTCTATGCATATTTTGATTTCTTTTTTGATTTCTTCTGTGATTTGTTGGTTATTCAGAAGCGTATTGTTCAGCCTCCATATGTTGGAATTTTTAATAGTTTTCCTCCTGTAATTGAGATCTAATCTTAGTGCATTATGGTCAGAAAAGATGCTTGGAATGATTTTGATTTTCTTGAATTTATCAAGGTTATATTTATGGCCCAGGATGTGATCTATCCTGGAGAAGGTTCCATGAGCACTTGAGAAAAAGGTGAAATTCATTGTTTTGGGGTGAAATGTCCTATAGCTATCAATTAGGTCTAACTGGTCTAATGTATCATTTAAAGTTTGCATTTCTTTGTTAATTTTCTGTTTAGTTGATCTGTCCATATGTGTGAGT
>NW_024073839.1:0-3656 GCF_014754425.2 Oryx dammah
AGGATGATGGATGTTCAGAGGCAGGAGATGGAGAAGTAAAAGGCGTGGGTGCAGAGAAAGCCATCCCAGGAGAAGGGGAGGCGGGACTGGAGCCCACAAAACTCCCCTATGAAGATGGTGAGGGTCACGGTGAAGCAGACGCACCAGATGAACACACGCCAGTTAATTCCGCCCCCCTCACTGGCCCCCAGCGAGAAGGGCACACTGTGGAGAGCAGCTGCCCCAGTGGAGACAGAAGCCTCAGTGGGCTTGGTGCCCAGGCCTGAGGACGGGCACATGGTGAGCATGGTGGTCAGGCAGGTCACCGGCACCGGATTGTAACCTTGCTTGTTTCTCAGCCAAAACCATATGAATCCTTACACAGAGTTTGCTGTTCTGGTTTCAGTTTTGCTTGGCCAGTTAAGCTCTGTTTCTGCCTCAACTCTTTTTTCTCTAGAAAATATACAACCACTGACCTCTCGAACTGATGTGCTGATCTGAGTAAAGTAAGAACCACACTTACGTTCTCAGCCCAGAAAGGCTCCTGGTGGTTACTGTAAAGTCCCCCCAAATAGAAGCACAATGCACCCCCAGCATGCAGCCTGCAGCCTGCAGCCGTTTGCTGCTTCCCTCCTTGTATAAATCCCAGCTGAGCCTTGCTGTGCTGGGAGTTGATTCTTCTGGGCAGTAAAACACCTTCTTGCCAGCTTCCTTAAGATAAAGCTGTTGCAGGAAGGTGGACCCCTTCCAGGGCCCGAAACTGGGCTCTTGTCTAACACTCAGAAATAAACTGTCCGAGGAGACACATGTGCTGACAAAGCAAGAGACTTTTTTGGGAAAGGGCCCCCGGGTGGAGAGCATCAGGGTGAGGGAACCCAGGAGAACTGCTCTGCCACGTGGCTTGCAATGTCAGGTTTTATGGTGATGGGATTAGTTTCCGGGTGGTCTTTGGCCAAGCATTCTAATTCAGAGTATTTCCTGATGGTGCAGGCATCACTCAGCCAAGATGGATGCTAACGAGTGGGATTCTGGGAAGTGGACGGACACGTGGTGTCTCCTTTTGACCTTTCCCAAACTCTTCCAGTTGTTGGTGGCTTATTATTTCTGTATTCCTTATCAGGATCTCCTGTCATAAAACAACTCATGCAAATGGTTACTATGGTGCCTGGCCAGGGTGGGTGGTTGTGTGATCTCTAAATTATTCCAGTATTTTGCAGTAGGAGCTCTTTCGTCAAGATCTGGTAGGTGAGAGGGAACTCCATGCGCAGGTCTTCCTGTTACTCAATAATAAGTATTCTTCCAACAAGGGAACTAAAGTAAAGACAAAAAGGAAACGAAATTGTGGAAAGCCTGCCGCGTTCACAGAGGAGTCTGCAGGCAAGGGAGGGAGAAGAGGGGGTCAGCTTTTTAGGGAACTGAATCTGCCCCAGCTCTAGGTTCCAGTCCTGATGCCCAAGGCAGGCACTGCCACGGGATCTCTGCCCCCGTCCCCCCCACTCCAGTCCCTGGAAGGAAGAGGGGTTCTAGTGTGTTGCCGGGGCGGAGAGCAAGAGGGTAAGGGGACCTAGGAGAACAGCTCTGCCGCATAGCTCACAGTCTTGGGTTTTACAGTGATGGGAATAATTTCTCTGTTGTCCACAGCCAATCATTCTGACTCAGAGTCCTTCCTGGTGGTGCACGCCTTGTTCAGTCTAGATGGATGCCACAGAGAATTGCCGAAGGTGATTGGACACATGACATCTCCTTTCGACCTTTCACGAACTCTTTCGGTTGGTGGTGGCTTATTACTTCCGTGTTTCTTACCGGAATCTACCTTTAATACAACCTTGCCTGTATATGTCTTCCGTTGTGAAGAACATTGGTTCCTGCATCGATCTCTAAATGATTCCAGTATTTTGCAGTAGGAGCTCTTTCGTCAAGATCTGGTAAGTGAGAGGGAACTCCATGCGCAGGTCTTCATGTTACTCAATAATAAGTATTCTTCCAACAAGGGAACTAAAGTAAAGACAAAAAGGAAACGAAATTGTGGAAAGCGTGCCGCGTTCACAGAGGAGTCTGCAGGCAATGGAGGGAGACGAGGGGGTCAGCTTTTTAGGGAACTGAATCCGCCCCAGCTCTGGTGTTCTAGTCCTGATGCCCGAGGCAGGGACTGCCGCGGCAACTGCGCCCCACTCCCCCTGACTCCCGTCCCCGGAGGAGGAGGGATTCTAGTGTGTTGCCCGGGCGGAGAGCAGGAGGGTAAGGGGACCCAGGAGAACAGCTCTGCCACATGGCTCACAGTCTTGGGTTTTATGGTGATGGGATTAGTTTCCCGGTTGTCCAAGCCAATCAATCTGACTCAGAGTCCTTCCTGGTGGTGCAAGCCTTGTTCAGCAAAGATGGATGCCACAGAGAAGGATGGCCGAAGGTGGTCGGACACATGGTATCTCCTTTTGACCTTTCCCGAACTCTTACATTTGGTGGTGGCTTATTAGTTCAGTGTTTCTTACTAGGGCCTCCTGTCCTAAGACAACTCGTACAAGTGGTTACTATGGTGCCTGGTCAGGGTGGGTGGTTGTGTCAGTGTGCTTCCGCTAACAGTATGACCCTGTAATCAAGAAAAAGATGGTTTTCTACTTTTAATACAACCTTGCCCGTGTATGTTTTCAGTTGTGAAAAACATTGGTTCTTGCATCGATCTCTAAAGTATTCCAGTAGTTTGCAGTTGGAGCTCTTTTGTCAAGATCTGGTAAGTGGGAGGGACTCCATGTGTAGGTCTTCCTGTTACTCGATAATAAGGATTCTTCCAACAGGGGCACTAAATTAAAGGCAAAAAGGAAACGAAACTGTGAAAAGCCTGCTGCATTCACAGAGGAGTCTGCAGGCAAGGGAGGGAGTAGAGGGGGTCAGCTTTCTAGGGAACTGAATCTGCCCCAGCTCTGGGGCTCCAGTCCTGATGCCCGAGGCAGGCGCTGCCACAGCATCTGCGCACCCTCCCCCCACTCCAGTCCCCGGAAGGAGGAGGGGTTCTAGTGTGTTGGTGGGACACAGCCTTAGTGTCACCACAGTGTGTGGAATAAAGGAGGTCTGAAGTAGTCTCTCCTTTTAAGACGTGACAGATCACTTGATTTGGCCAGAGTGTGTCCCCTGGTGGTGGGGTGGGGGCGTGCCAGGGGTGGATTTCCATTGAGAAGATTCCCTGCAAGAGGTTTCAGTGCAGGAGAAGAGTCCGTAGCTGACTCTTCATACAATCTTTTTCTCACCTCAGACCTACTAAACTGGAAAAAAAAACAAATCCTCCAAGTTGATCCACAAAAAAGGTGGAAATGTTCATTAGTATTTTTTTCAAACCACCGTCCAACATGGGCTGATGCACAGACGTGAGTGATGATTGTGTTCACAGTGGAGGAGCGGCACCTCGTCCCAGACAAAGCCCAACACTCATCTCTTGGTATTTGGCTTCTTGAGGGATGACCAGACAAGCCAGAGTTCAGTAACATGGGACAAGCTAAAGGGCCTCCAGAAGCTAAAGAGGCAAAGCGGGGCCCTCCCCTGGGGCATCAAGACAGAGCAGCCCTTCTGACACCTTGTTTCAAACCGCTGACCTCCAGAACTGTGAGAGAACACATTTCTCCTGTTTTAAGCGGCCAAGCTTGTGAGAATTTGTTGCAGATCTAGGAAACCAGATTTAATTTCCA
>NW_024073840.1:0-3655 GCF_014754425.2 Oryx dammah
CAGGGCCTCTGTAGGGGATGAGCTCCCTCTCTATTTCAGAGCACTTAGGGAGAACTGTTTCCTAGAACCTGGCTGGCCTCCCCTCCCCCAGCCTAGCTGATCAGCCCTGGACTAAGATCCATAGAACACCAGCCGACCATCTTCCCCTTCCCTGAGCTCCTGGGTGACTGCGGGGATGAAGGGAATCCAGACGTCCAGGGAGACTGCGGGGATGAAGGGAATCCAGACGTCCAGACAAAGAAGGAACCAGCAAATGGCTATCCCCCGGTCCAGGATTCGGAGCATGAGCTGAAGGGTATCCCTGATGATGCTGACTGCAGTGTTTCCCTGGCACGAACCGAAGAGGAGCAGCAAGCGACAGCCAGACACCTGAGGGAAGGTCAGCAGAGGAGGGAAGAGCTCCCAGGACGAATCACAAGTCTTCACTTTGAGGAAGCGTCCCTGCGGTGTGAAAACTCACAGCTCGACAGTGAGACAGCTCTGGACAGTGAGACAGTGACAGCCACGTGATGCAACTTCACAGAAGACTGTTGAAGAAGGAGGCGCGCTGCTTGCAATCCAAGAAGAAACTCCTCAACATGTGTAGAGAGCTGAACTCCGTGTGTCAGATCCGCAACCTCTCCAAGAAGACAGCGGGAGACGTGAGCAAAGAATTGGAGACCACCTCTGCCTGCCATCTCCAGGGGGTGCGCCTCTGAGAGGAAAGAGCTCAGGAAAGCTGGGTGGCAGCTGTGCGGATGGAGAGAGCGCTCAGCGAGCTGACGCGAGAGAACGCCCGCCTCAGGCAGCTGCTGGCCCAGGTTGAGTTCAACTCCCAGCTCTCCCCCAGGGGCCTTCATGTTCCTGCTGCTCCACCCACAGCCCACAGGGGCCCGCAAGGGTCCGGGGAGCCCCTGGGTCACCAGGCCCCCCCGGCGAGGGGGCGTGTCCAGCCCTGAGGACGCAGGGGCCCGAGGTCACCTGCTGGCGCGACTCAGCTCACTGCAGCCGGGTCCCCACACTCACGACCAGGACACAACATCAGCCTGGGTTTTCCCTGTTTCAAGTAGGACACAACATCAGCCTGTGGTTTCCCTCTTTAAAGTTATCCCTGTTTTTCTCTTTAATTTTAGCTAATGTAACTTAATTCATTGTTTTTCTCAAGTAGATAAAGCATTATAGTTGGTAAGATTTTTTTTCTAATTTTCATTTACTTGTATTTCTGTTGAAGTAATTTTGATCTGTGCTTTTTTTATTTAGTTGGTACTATTTTTCAATTGATGCCAGAATTACTCTTATTAATATAGCATTATAACTTTATGGTAGTCGTATTTAAATATACAGTCAGTAATATAATTCTCATCCATCCATAATATCTCCCCTGGACCTTTCAGTAGATAAGTATTTTATTTGCTTCACCTTAAATGCCCACGATGACGTCAAACATCCCTTAAGTTTGACATGGATGGAAAAGTTGAATACAATACCACACCATTTCTGTATACCAGGGCTATTTTTAACAGTCTGCAGAGGTAACTTAATTTTGGCCTTAGCAAACTTCAGTTGGCTTAAAACCATCTGAAACAAGACACCACCACATTCAAACCACATATCTGTCGGTGTACTCCTCCCTACATTCATAGTTCAGTAATAAATGCTCAAGAGGGATCCTACATATATAGACTGGAAGACTTAAGACTCTATAACAATGTCTTTGTGTATAATAAAGTTTTCTCCACTTTAATTGGATTGTTCAAGATAGTGTTTGTTTCTCAACATTCCCAAGGTTTACGAAGTCAAAAAGCTTTCTCTTCAGGGCAAACACACACACAAGGTACAGATAGACACTGGGCCTATTTAGTTGTTTTGTGAATAACTGAAAATGTAAAAATAGAGTTTCAAAAATGTTTAAATGTTTTAAAATAAATAGTGAACATAAAATGTGTTTATATAATTTGTGTATAGAGAAAATATTCCTAAATCGTATGCACAGAAATGAGATGACCTGAGGCTGCAATAGGGCTCCGACTAGCACGAGTCAGAGACGACTGAGCATCTTGACTTTCACTTTTCACTTTTCTGCATTGGAGAAGGCAATGGCAACCCACTCCAGTGTTCTTGCCTGGAGAATCCCAGGGTCGGGGGAGCCTGGTGGGCTGCTGTCTATGGGATTGCACAGAGTTGGACACGACTGAAGCGACTTAGCAGCAGCAGCAGCAGCAGCGCTTCATCCAAATGGAGCAGGTGGAGGGACTGGAAGGAAGGGCTCTAAGTGGGCTGCAGCAGGGATGGGGGAAGGGCCGAGGAAGGGACCCCAGGTGCCGGCCGTAGGGAGGCTGCTCCCCACCCTGGGCCTGAAGGGAACAGGGGCCAGTGGTGTCATCCGAGTTCAGTGCAGGGTTGTCATGGGACCAGAAATGACTTCCAGCACCTTCTGTCCTGGTCTTCCATTTACTGCAGAGGCTAAAGGCGCCACACAAAGGGCCTGCTAGTGCAGGCAGAAGGCAGCCCTGGGGAATATAACACAGCCCAGAAAAGGGCCTGATAGACCGGCCAGCACATTTGACTGTTTTTCTTCTTTTGAGAGTTGTGAGTGAAGTTTTATTTGGGGCAAAAGGAGATCTGTACCCGGGAGGCAGCATATCAGATAGCTCTGTGACTGCTCCAAAGTGGCAGTGGGGGAAAGTCAATGTATAAGGTTTTGGAGAAGGAGGAGTTCAATACAATGAAGGAGTCGTTTTACAAAAGGCTTTTTGTGAATCATGAGGGTGTGATGTCACCAATAAGGGATTTAGTGCTTCTCTAGATATGAGGAGATTCAAGGATTGAGATCATAAATTCAGTTCCTAAAAATATCCAACTATCTAAAGTTCTCTCCCGCCAGATTCCCTGGAGCATAGAGTGTGCCTCGTATTTGGACAAAAGTTTGTTTTGCTCATCTGCACCCTTTTCTTTAGTCAGTATCTGTGGAGTGTCTATGATGTTTATCATCGTTCGGGTATTTGGGATGCAGAGATGAAAAAAAAGGAACCGAGGCTCTCGAGCCCGATAGATTACATTGTAGTGAGAGAAGAGTTCTGCTCCTAAAGAAACAGAGACCGAGGGTGGTGATATTTGCTCTGCAGATAATCCAGATAGGGTGGTGGGTAACCAGGGACACAGGCTGACGCCAGGAAGCTGAAATGGATGCTGCAATCAAAGAGGCAGGAGGAGTTCCCCTGGGGATGTCAAGGGGCAGAATGCTCCAGGCAGAGAAGGGGATTTATAAAGGCCTGGGAACCGGGTTCCGGAGCGTGGACACGGGGCAAGGTGACAGGGCAGAGGGGAATCAGGCAGGGAGCAGACCCTTAGCACAGAGGGCTCTGCAATGCAGAGTGCTGACCCCAGGGGAGGGGGCGGGCCTGGGGGAGAGGTGCATGCTGAGGACACAGTGCCATGTGAGGTCTGGGCACATCTCAGTGGACATGGGGAGGGTGGACGGTGGGACACGGAGGGGACAGAATCAGGGGGAGAGGCCGTACTGTATCCTCAGCAGCTCGGCGGGCTGGCTGTAGGGTGGCTGAGGCAGAAGAGGAGGAGGACAGAGGGCACTGTGTCTGGGCGCCTGCCGGGAGTCCGTCAGTTAAGAGGAATAAGAAACAACACAGAGCTTTTCTAATCCTTCTGAGTATCTTGG
>NW_024073841.1:0-3654 GCF_014754425.2 Oryx dammah
AGTCACGCTTGCAGTCTTCATAGTTCTAGGCTGTGCTTGGGGATTAGTAGATGCCCAGGAGTTCTCCCAGGGCAGCTCACATGGCTACTCACCAGTGGGAAGTTATGAAATAAATGACATATGATGAAAGATATAAAGTATACCCACCAAGAAGCTCAGGGAACTCCAAAAGACGCAGATAAACAATCAAATCCAGGGAAAGAATATGTGAACAAAATATGATTGAAAAATGATTATTTATTATTATTATTGCTTTCAATTTTTGGTTTCCCTGGGTCTTTGTTGACACCCCTGGGCTTTCTCTAGTTGTGGCAAGCAGGCACTGCTCCTCTTTGTGGACAGCAGGCCTCACTGTGGGGGCTTCTCTTGCTGTGGGGCACAGGCTCTAGGTGCACAGGCGTCAGTAGTTGCAGCATGCCGGCTCCTATTGGCAGTTTGCGGGTCCCAGAGCACAGAGTTGTTGTGCCCAGGCTCTGAGTTGCTCCGCAGAATAAATTCAGTTTTTTTTTTTTCAGTACAGAGACCGAAATCATAAAAATGGAATCAAACAGGGAATTTGCTGATGGTTTAGTGGTTAGGATTCAATGCTTTCCCTGCTGTGCCTGTATTCTATCCTGGTCAGGCAACTGTGCAACGAGGCAAAAAAAGAGATCCCTCAAGCTGTGCAAGGAGGCAAAAAAAGAGAAGGAACCAAACAGAAATTTTGTTGCTTAAGATTACACCCTGGAAAGTGAAGTCAAGTGGGCCTAGAAAGCATCACTACGAACAAAGCTAGTGGAGGTGATGGAATTCCAGTTGAGCTATTTCAAATCCTGAAAGATGATGCTGAGAAAGTTCTGCACTCAATATGCCAGCAAATTTGGAAAACTCAGCAGTGGCCACAGGACTGCAAAAGTTCAGTTTTCATTCTAATCCCAAAGAAAGGCAATGCCAAAGAATGCTCAAACTACTGCACAATTGCACTCATCTCACACGCTGGTAAAGTAATGCTCAAAATTCTCCAAGCCAGGCTTCAGCAATATGTGAACCGTGAACTTCCAGATGTCCAAGCTGGTTTTACAAAAGGCAGAGGAACCAGAGATCCAATTGCCAACATCCACTGGATCATGGAAAAAGCAAGAGAGTTCCAGAAAAACATCTATTTCTGCTTTATTGACTATGCCAAAGCCTTTGACTGTGTGGATCACAATAAACTGTGGAAAATTCTTCAAGAATTCGGAATACCAGACCACCTGTCCTGCCTCTTGAGAAATCTGTATGCAGGTCAGGAAGCAACAGTTAGAACTGGACATGGAACAACAGACTGGTTCCAAATAGGAAAAGGAGTACCTCAAGGCTGTATATTGTCACCCTGCTTATTTAACTTATATACAGAGTACATCATGAGAAACTCTGGACTGGAAGAAGCACAAGCTGGTCTCAAGATTGTCGAGAGAAATATGAGTAACCTCAGATATGCAGATGACACCACCCTTATGGCAGAAAGTGAAGAGGAACTAAAAAGCCTCTTGATGAAAGTGAAAGTGGAGAGTGAAAAAGTTGGCTTAAAGCTCAATATTCAGAAAACGAAGATCATGGCATCTGGTCCCATCACTTCATGGGAAATAGATGGGGAAACAGTGGAAACAGTGTCAGACTTTATTCTTTTGGGCTCCAAAATCACTGCAGATGGTGACTGCAGCCATGAAATGAAAAGACGCTTACTCCTTGGAAGAAAAGTTATGGCCAACCTAGATAGCATACTCAAAACAGAGACATTACTTTGCCAACAAGGTCTGTCTAGTCAAGGCTATGGTTTTTCCTGTGGTCCTGTATGGATGTGAGAGTTAGACTGTGAAGAAATCTGAGCACTGAAGAATTGATGCTTTTGAACTGTGGTGTTGGAGAAGACTCTTGAGAGTCCCTTGGACTGCAAGGAGATCCAACCAGTCCATTCTGAAGGAGATCAACCCTGGGATTTCTTTGGAAGGAATGATGCTGAAGCTCAAACTCCAGTACTATGGCCACCTCATGCTAAGAGTTGACTCATTGGAAAAGATTCTGATGCTGGGAGGGATTGGGAGCAGGAAGAGAAGGAGATAACAGAGGATGAGATGGCTGGATGGCATCACTGACTCGATGGACATGAGTCTGAGTGAACTCCGGGAGTTGGTGATGGACAGGGAGGCCTGGTGTGCTGCAATTCATGGGGTCGCAAAGAGTCGGACACGACTGAGCGACTGAACTGAACTGAACTGAAGATTACAGTGAATGAAATGCAACAGAATAAACATGCTACAGAGAGCATCAGCAACAGCAGAAGAGTCTTTGAGGCACAAGACAAGAAAATTGAAATTAACCAGCTGAGGACAAAGAAGAAAAAAGAATGAAAAGTTGTGAAATAGCCTGTGTGAACTTTGGGATAATGTTCACAGTAACAACCTGCACATTATTGGAGTCTCAGAAGGAGAAGAGAGGGAAAAAGGGATAGAGATTGTACTTAAAGAAACAATACCAGATAAGTCACACATCCGATGAGACTTAGGCATCCACGTTCATGTAGCTAATAGATCAACCCTCAGAGTTCACCTAAAATGATCGTCTCCAATACACATTGTTTATTATCAAGCCAAAGAGAATTTTAGAAGCATCAAGATAAAAGCAAATACAAAAAAGAAATTCCCTTGAGTATCAGTGTACTTCTGAGAAGAAACCTGTCAAGCCAGGAGAGGAAGGGATGATATATTCAAACTGATGAACGTAAACCTGCCAGCCAAGAATACTTTTCTCAGGAAGGTTGTCTTTTAGAAATGAAGACGAGATAAAGACATTCCCAAACAAACAACAGTTGAGGGAGCTCACCAACACAGGTTTGTCTTACAAGATTGCCAAAGAGAGTTCTTCAAGCTAAATGAAGGATGTTAATTATTACATGAAAGAAGTGAAATTATATAAAAGACTTGTAAATGTAAATGTGTAATCCAATACAGAATACACTGAATATGGTAGTGTGTTAACCAGTTAGCTCGTCTAGAAAGTGAAAGTGAAAGTGAAGTCACTCAGTCGTGTCTGACTCTTTGGGACCCCATGGACTGTAGCCTATCAGGCTCCTCCATCCATGGGATTTTCAGGCAAGAGTGCTGGAGTAGATTGCCATTTCCTTCTCTAGGGGATCTTCCTGACCCAGGAATCGAACCCGGGTCTCCCGAATTGTAGGCAAATGCTTTACTGTCTGAGCCACCAGGGAAGTATTAAAATAACTATATAGAGAGATACTTTGTTAGTGATATACAATATAAAGAGAGGTAAATTCTGACCTCAAAAACAGAAAGTGTAGGGAGGGTATCAAAAGATAGAGCTTTTGTATCTGATTGAAACTAATTTGTTATCAGTGTAATAGAGACTACTGTGTCTAGTCTGTCTGTTATTATGAGCCAAAGAACTCGTTCTTCACCTCATCTCCTTCCTTATGTCATATAGATGGTGCAGCTCTACTTTTTTAATTGCAAATTTTCATCTTGTGACATTCCTGTGTGGTTCTTATTGAAAAATTGCCAAATGATATATCATTCAATACCCTGTCTCCTCCATTGGTTCTGATTAAGACTTAATAAGAAGCCACATGTGAGTGTGTTGTGGTTTGTCTTGTGTATCCTTAGAGATAGAGATTTGCAG
>NW_024073842.1:0-3653 GCF_014754425.2 Oryx dammah
TTTTTTTATTTCCCCAGGTACTCTTGGGAAAATAAACAGATTTGTCAATTTATTTCTTAAATAGTATTCAGATAAAAGTTATGATAGATTCCCCTATTCTCAAATCAAAGCTTCACATCCTTCTTAACTTTGAGTGTTTTCTGCTTCCATGGGCAAGCGTCTACTTGGTTTAGCTGATCTGCTGCGTGTTCCTTGAGTACACTGTTTCCCTTTAGTTTTTCCTGCCCAGCCTGCTTTTTTCTTTTTTGCTCCCTTTTCTTGTATAGTTCTTGTCTGTCACTCTGTGACTGGTCTTAAGTATCACTGTGAAGACTCCAGTCAGGTCTTACTCCTTCAGTGGGAGTGGGAAGCTGACATCATGTTCAGCAAAATTGGAAATTTAAGACACACTCATTCCCTGATGAAACTAGTCCTGTGCCTTCACCACCCTGGCCACTAGCTCTCATACCTGTGTCTCTAGCACAGACCTTCACACTTGCATGTCCAGCTGCACCGTGATATCACCATGATATCTTCTCACCTTGTCCACAAGTGAAGTCTCCTAAACCGACATCTACCATCTTCCCCAACTCAGTAAATGGAGACCCTGTCCTTCCCCTTCCTCATGTCTCAGACACCACAGTCCTCCTCTTCTCTTACAGCCCACTCCCATCCCATCAGCAGGTCTTACAGACTCCACCTTCCAAGTGTGTCTGGAGTGTGACCCTGTCGCTCCATTCCTGCTGCTCCCACTCTGGTCCTGACCACCGTCATCTATCCCCTGGATTATTCCAGTTGCCTCCTCACTTGTAGTCACCCTCACCCATTCCCCCTTACTGCCAGTTTTCCACAAAGCATAGAAGTGATTCTTTAAAAAACCTCAGACCAGGTCAGTCCTTCCTTCTCCTCCTTCCCCTGTTACTGGGAGTGCCCCCAGCCTCCTCCTGCTCTGTCTCTGCCCTCACCACCCTCATTCTTACTCTGCTCTCCTGCCTCCTTGTCCTGAACGCTTTGGGCATCTCCCCCGTGTCCCCTGCACTCACCCATCCCTCTGTGTGCAGCAGCCTCTCCAGGTCTGCCTGAGTCCCTCCTCCTCCCCAGATCTGTTCACACCCTCTCTGAGCAGAGCCCTCACACCCCAGTGTGGACTCACTTCCCTTCTTTACTCTCCATCTCCCTTAGCCAGCTTGCTTTTCCTTTCTGTCCTCAGTATTTGCACTCAGGTTAATTTCTTATATCATGCATCCCCCACTATGGAAAGTAACTCTAGGACTTTGTTTCTTTCTGGCTGAATTCATCATGCCCTGAATAATGCCTGGTGTATAGGTCGATCTTCAATAAATAAGTGTGAAAATAGTCAAATGCATAAATGCTGTGAAAAACTATAGAATGAAAACAAATGAGAAACCAGAGGTGTTTTTTTTGTTGTTGTTATTCAAGGCTATAGTTTAGTCACTATGAAACATTCCCATTGCCCTTCATCAAATACTTGTATGAAGAACTGTTACTAAAGGATTAGGAGTATGGGAATTCCCTGGTGGTTCAGTGGTTAGGGCTCCATGCTTTCATGGCTGAGATTGTGGGTTCATTCCCTAGTCAGAGAACTAAGATCCCACAAGCTACATGGTTTGGCTAAAAAAAAAAAAAAAAAGGGAAGAAAGAAAGAAATTAGGATGAGAGGAAAGTAAAAGTTGCTCATTCATGTCTGACTCTTTGCAACTCCATAGACTATACAGTCCATGGAATTCTCCAGGCCAGAATACTGGAGTGGGTAGCCTTTCCCTTCTCCAGGGGATCTTCTCAACCCAGGAATCGAACTGGGGTCTCTTGCATTGCAGGTGGATTCTTTACCAGCTGAGCTACAAGGGAAGCCCAAGAATACTGGAGTGGGTAGCCTATCCCTTCTCCAGGGGATCTTCTCAGCCCAGGAATCGAACTGGGGTCTCCCGATTGCAGGCAGATTCTTAACCAACTGAGCTATGAGAGGAGGAGAACACATTTTAAATCTTATTCTCTTTCCCTTTTCTATCTCTACGTAGGATTTCCGGCTTCTGTCAGATGGAGATCAAACGGTGATAGGAGACAGAGGAACCCCGCTGAGTGAAGGACAGAAAGCCCGGGTCAGCCTCGCCAGGTAAATGGGGTTTCAGTTGCCATCCTGTCCCTCCTCCTCTGCAGCTCCTAGTGGACATGAGCACGCAGGCCCCGCCCACTGGGTGGGCCTGTGTGAAGCAGGTTCTTGGTTCTTACCATGGACTCTTGGAATGAACATGGAGTTGTTGGACACCATCATGATTCAGAGATGAAACCCAGGCAGTGTGAAGTGTCCTCTCCTGACATCTGTCTATGTTTTCTAGAGCTATGTATCAGGATGCAGACATCTACCTCCTGGATGATCCATTCAGTGCAGTGGATGTAGAAGTCAGCAGGCACTTGTTTGAACAGTGAGTTTGCTCCTGTGTTTCTATCATCTCTGCTTTCCAGGAACCCTATAGAGATCAGGGAAGAGAGCTCAGGAAAACCTTTGTGCTTCAGGAGACTGATCTCACTCTGCCCTCATGCCCTTCCCTCCCCTCCCCTCCCTTTGCTCCACAGAAGATCCATCGTAGAGAAATCTTGCATCATGATGAGGTCAAGAAAGGATAATACAGAAGGTGTTCCAGTGTGTGGAGACCAGTGGGGTCTGTGCTTCAGGGAGTGAGGGATAAATGGCAGATTCCCTGTGCTAAATGCAGTTGATGGATCCAGACCCCAGGAATAAGAAAGATGATATACTGTTTTTAAGTCAGAGAACTGGACTTAGTAACCTGGTATTTGGCTGGCAGTTCTTTTCTGCCATCAATTTTTTTCTTTTATTTATTTATATTTTTAATTGAAGGATAATTGCTTTACAATATTTTGTAGTTTACTGTCATACATCAACAAGAATCAGCCATAGTTACATCCATGTCCCCTCCCTCCCAAACCTCCCTCCCACCTTATTTACCCTTCGTCACCGAGCCCCTGTTTGAGTTCCTTGATTCATAAAACAAATTCCCATTGGCCATCTATTTTACATTTGGTAACGTCAGTTTCCATGCTACTCTCTCCATACGTCTCATCCTCTCCCTCCTTCCCTCACCCCCGTGTCCTTAGGTCCTTTCTATATGCCTGTTTCTCCATTGCCACCCTGAACATAAATTCATCAGTACTATCTTTTTAGATTCCATGTATATGTATCAGTATATGATATTTATATTTCTCTTTCTGACTTAATTCCCTCTGTATAATAGGCTCTGGGTTCGTTCATCTCATTAGAACTGACTTGAACGCATTCCTTTTTATGGCTGAGTAGTATTCCATTGTATATATGTACCAAAGCTTCTTTATCTGTTAATTCTCCAAGGCATGTGAGAAGCAAAGTTTTCAGTACTGACTGGAAAGACCCTTTGTTTATGCTTATTACTCTGTAGGTTTGCAAATAGTTAGTAAAGTCTAGAATTTAAGAATGATTTATTCTACATCAGAGTCTGTTTTCTAGGTCTGTAGATCTGGTTTTGTTTTGTAGATAGTTTCATTTTTGCAATATTTTATATTCCACATATTAATGATATCATATGATATTTGTCTTTCTTTTTCTGACTTACTTCACTTAGTGTGATAATCTCCAGGTCCACCCATGTTTCTGAAAATGG
>NW_024073843.1:0-3651 GCF_014754425.2 Oryx dammah
GGGGGTGGCTTGCTGGGCGGGGGGTGGGGGTGGGGGTTTGGGCAGGGTGACGGGGGGCAGGAAGCAAGCTTACTCCCAAGTGACCCGCACTTGAAGACTCAGCACCCGCTGGATTCCAGGGGACCTCTCTGTGGATCTTCATGCTGAAGCCCAGGAGCTTTTCTTAGGCAGGGGCTCATGCTTTCTTAAAACACGTCAGGTGTGTCAGGTCACACCCTGTTCCCCCTCCTTCTCCTTTCCTCCCTCACACCCCTTCTTCTCTCTCTTTCCCCTTTGCACCACCTAGATTATATCTCAAGCTTTCCCTCCCACTGCATTAACAGCCCACTACACACAGATTCTTAGGCGGAGGGGGCTTTCAGAGAAGAAATATGTGTGTTTCCATTCCTTAGAAGGAAACAGAGCCACTGCATTAAAGCAAAATGAAGTTCAAAAATGAATGTGACCTCAAGTGCTGTAACCAGATACTACATCAAAAATACCTTTCTTATCAAATCAACATGTGTTCCCCCTTAAAGTCACACAATACATCTCCATTACATCTCAATGAAGCAAGAGAAACAAAAGCAGAAACAGAACCCTGACCGTTTCCAAGAGCTGGTTTTACACTCCGTTGAGACGGTTGATGGTGAGTGCTGTGCCTAGTTGCTCAGTCCTGTCTGGCTCTTTGCGACCCCATGGTCCTTAGCCAGCCAGGCTCCTCTATCCACGGAATTCTCCAGGCAAAAGTACTGGACTGGGTTGCCACGTCCTTCCCCAAACTTGGTGGGTATCAAAATGCAAGCCTAGGGACTTCCCTGGTGGTCCAGTGATTGAGAATCTGCCTTCCAATGCAGGCAACGTGGGTTTGAGCCGTGGTTGGGGAACTAAGATCCCACATGCCAAAGGGCAGGAGACCCGACAGTCAAAGGATCCTGCATGCCACAGCTAAGACCCCAGGCAGCCAATAAGTAAATAGAAACAAATACTTTTAAAAACTCTATGCTATTTACATTCTTCTGGATATATTTGAAAGCAT
Source organism: Oryx dammah (assembly GCF_014754425.2). Lineage (NCBI taxonomy): Eukaryota > Metazoa > Chordata > Mammalia > Artiodactyla > Bovidae > Oryx > Oryx dammah. Next base: position 1,019 of record NW_024073843.1, read on the forward strand.
GGCGTTGACAGTGTTATTTAGTTATGGACACACCATGAGACTTCCTGCAGGATCTTAGTTTCCTGACCAGGGACTGAACCCAGGTCACCAGAGTGAAAGCACTGAGCACCACCCACTGGTCTGCCAGGGAATTCCTAGTTTCTTTGACTTAAAGGGTTAATTTTCATTGTATGCCAAAAACTACATCCTTTGCCGTGTTTACGCTTATGACAAAAACAGTTTGGAAGTCAATGTTGAAATGTCTGCAAGAAATCAGGGGCAAGGAAGGAACATTGTGACTGCTTATTTATGCTTCTAGGCTTCCCTGGTGGCTCAGACAGTAAAAAATCTGCCTGCAGTACAGGAGACCGGGCTTTGATCCCTGGGTCAGGAAGAGCTCCTCCAGAGGGGAATGGCTATCCACTCCAGTCTTCTTGCCTGGAGAACTCCATGCACAGAGGAGCCTGGGGAGCTACTATCCATGGCTTTGCACAGAGTCCGGCACAACTGGACGGCTACCACTTTCACCATCACATGCATCTAAAGATTGCTCAAATCTCAGAATCCCCTGGGACATGGGTAAACATAGAGATTCCAGGGCTGCATATCACACTGAAGAAACTCACACTGCCAGAGGAGAGGGCCTGGGAATCTGAAAGTTCAACGTTTGCCTCACTTGATTCTGAAGGGAAGTGAATCCCAGGGTGTGAAAGCCTCCAATACTTGGGGAAAGACTGATCGCTGGTGGCTCAGCGGGAAAGAAGCCACCTCTTAATGCAGGTAACCTGGGTTCAGTCTCTGGGTGGGAAAGGTCCCCTGGAGGAAGAAACGGCAACCCACTCCACGAGTCTTGCCTGGGAAATCCCATGGACAGAGGAGCCTGGCAGGCTACAGTCTATGGGGTCACAAAAGAGTCAGACACAACTCAGCAACTAAACCACAACGGTGAAACTGAAAGTCGCTCAGCCCCGTCCGACCCTTCTCGACCCCATGGACTACACAGTGCATGGAATCCTCCAGGCTAGAATACTAGAGTGGCTAGCCCTTCCCCTCTCCAGGGGATCTTCCCAACCCAGGCATCAAACCCAGGTCTCCCACATTGCAGGCAGATTCTTTACCAGCCAAGCCACAATGGGAGCCCCGGCAACAATAAGAACGTGTTTACAATACTCAAGAAGCTACGCCTTCAGGATACCCTGAGGGTCGAGGGTCAGGAATTCATTTTCTCTTCCTGTGACACACTGAGCACCTGCCTTGGAAGGAGCAGGTTACTGGTAATTCAATCAATCAATCAATGGCATGCTGTAGCTTGAGCTGGGAGCTTCAACCTCCCCACCACCCTTCAGAGATTCTAGGACTGGCACACCCTCTCTCGGGGCTTCTGGATGTTCTTCCTATCGAAGGAAGTTAGGGTTTGAGCAAAGCCTAGAGTTCTGGATCCAAACTTCTCAGTTTGGGCCACACTTTCAAGTCTGCTGGGCTGTGCTTCTTAACCCTCAGTGAATCTAAGGAATAGCCTACGGGTCTTGTGCAAAAACACATTCTCGTCCCAACAGTTGTGGCTGGGGCCTGAGAGGCTGAGTTTCGCACAAGCTCCAGGTGTTGCCCAGGCTGCTTGCTACTGCTGCGGCGAAGTCACTTCAGTCCTGTCCGACTCTGCGCGACCCCACAGATGGCAGCCCACCCAGGCTCCCCCGGCCCTGGGATTCTCCAGGCAAGAACACTGGGAGGGTTGCCAATTTCCTTCTCGGATGCACCAATGTGAAAAGTGAAAGTGACATCGCTCAGTTGTGTCCCACCATCAGCGACCCCAGGGACTGCAGCCTTCTAGGCCCCTCCGTCCGTGGGACTTTCCAGGCAAGAGTACTGGAGTGGGGTGCCATTGCCTTCTCCGCCCAGGCTGCTGAACGTGTCCCTGTTAAGCAGTGACTACTAGAGGGCTTTAGAAAAGTACCGATGTTCTGGTTGATTCTGCCCGTCTTACTCCATACCCACAGAATCTGTATCTCTACAACTGGGACCAGGGAGTCAACGTTATGAAAGGTCTCAGATATTTCTAAGGAGCAGGTGTGTAGCCAAGCAAATCACCCTACCATCAACCCTGTTTCGGTGGGCTTCATTGTGTCCTGCACAATCCATATGTGGAGGGGACTTTCACAAGGGGCCAGTGGCTAAGACTCTGCACTCCCAGTGCAGGAGGCTGGGCTTCGGTCCCCAGTCAGGGAACTAGATCCCACGTGCTGCCAGGAAGGCCGAAGACGCCACGTGCCACAACTAACACCTGGTGCAGTCAAATAAATTCATACATTTTTAAACAGTATCTGCGGAAGGCCTAACCCCCAGCACTTTGGAATGCAACGGTATTTGGACATAATACCTTCAAGGAGGTGATGACGTCAAAACGAGGTCACTTAGGGTGGGCCCTAGTCCAATCTGATGGTTCTCCATATAAAAAGGGAGAGGGCAACTCCCTGGCAGGCCAGTGGTTAGGGTTCAGAGCTTTCCCTGCCAGGGGCCCAAGTTCCTTCCCTGGTCTGGAAACTAAGACCCAGAGGCCAAGCAGCATAGCCAGGAAAAAAAAAAAGAAAAAGAGGAAATTAAGACATACAAGACGTCAAGCATGCTTGGACATAAAGAGACAGGAGGACACGAAA
>NW_024073844.1:0-3650 GCF_014754425.2 Oryx dammah
GTCAAGAAGGTGAGAGGCTAGCTCCAAGCCAGTGAGATGCCCTGTGTCCCGATGAAACAGGCCTCTCCTCCCAACATCCCTCTGCCCACCACCTCTGCCCCTGGAACTGCCTTCCCTGTCTCTCCCTAGGTGCCTGAATACCCCTCTGGAGACCCTGTCGAACAGCAACTGCCTGATTTCGGAGTCAGAACTGACGTACCTGTCGCAGTGCCTGAGCATCAGCCTACTGAAGGACTTGGGCCTTGGTAGGGTCAACCTGACCAGCCTCAGCTTGGAGCCCCTGTAGGTTCTGATCGAGAGGACCTCGGCCACCCTGCAGGACCTGGAGCTGGTTGATTGTATCATCATGGACTCCCCGTTCAGTGCCCTCCTGCCTTCCCTTTAGCCTCTGCTCCCAGCTCACCACCTTCAGCTTCAGCGGCAACCCCATCTCCATGTCCGTGCTGGAGAGCCTGCTGCACCGCACTGGGGGGCTGAGCAAGCTGAGCCTCATGTTGTACCCTGCACCCCTGGAGAGCTATGAGGATGTGCGCGGCACCCTGCACCTGGGCCTTCTGGCTCAGCTGCATGCCCAGCTCAAGCAGCTGCTGTGTGCCTCTGGGTGGGCCAGCATGGTCTTGTTCAGCGCCAACCCCTGTCCACACTGCAGTGACGAGTTCTTCTATGACACGGAGCCCATGCTATGCCCCTGCTACATGCCCGCCTAGCCCAGCTCACGAGTCACAGGCTTTGTCCCTGGCACTGGGACACAGCCACCCAGACCTCAGTGGATCTAGAAGGAACACAAACCACAGTTTCAGACAGTTGTTCCGTGCATGCGGGAAAAGGAAAGATGATCTAAGTGGGTGGGGAGAGGGATGAGTTGGTGGGATTTGGGGAGAGATGTGTTACTACAAAGTTAGAAATGTGAATCTGAATTTTTGAGGGGGAATTTTGGGCTTGGGAGTTTGATGGCAGCATTACCCCTGTGTTGGATTGTAAAAAAAGAAATAAAGGGAATTTCAGTGTCAATCATTTGGTGTCCTCTGTGATCTGTGACCATGATTCTCCTCTTTAAGCACATGACTCGTATTAAATAAAAGGTTAAATAAAAGGGCCTGAGCATGAGTGGGGCCTAGAGGCTCTCTGATAGCCAAGGATCAGCTAGGGGAGTTCAGGGCACTATTTACCCACTCCCTGTGGTTCTCATTTACAGGGAGGCCACCTCCTCACTTATCTCTGAGGTTGTTCAATCTGCCATCATATTCAAGGTGCGTCCTCAGGGCATGGGATGAACTAAGTGTCCAGGAGCAAGCACCGCTGGAGGGAACCTTCTTCCCAGGTAGCCTTGCTGTTAACCCCACCCAGGCCCTGGACTCGAGAATTTCCCCAGTGGATCCAGCAGATGCAAAGTCTCCATCTCAGACCCTGGGCAGTGCCAAGACAGGTTCACTGTGCAAATTCAGGCCCAGAGTCCTCGGGTATATTCACCAGCAGATCATCTGGAGCCTCTTGGACCTACCAGCCTTTTCCCACTTTCCCACTGCTCCACCGTATCTGACACGTTGGCACTCCATGGACTGTAGCCTACCAGGCTTCTCTGCCCGTGGAATTCTACAGGTGAGAATACTGCAGTGGATAGCTGTCCTCTTTTCCAGGAGATCTACCCAGCCCAGGGATTGAACTTGTGTCTCCTGCATTGCATGCAGATTCTTTACCATCTAAGCTGCCAGGGAAGCCTCCAGTTTCTAAGAGACAACCCAACATCCCTGGATCCATTGTCTACATGTGCTTTTATGTCACTAATATCCCCACAGATTTTATTGTGTTTGTACATTAACAAAAACTTTCACACACAATTACTGATTGAAAGGCTGACAGGAATCCATTCCCCGTTGTCAAAAATGTCACTTCCGAGTTCAGTATTTCAGTGTTCAGTGTAACTTGGCATTTTTCTGCTTGGTGTGATTCATCTATAACTTTTGTTTTTTAAACCTTAATCCTTCAATTTCTACCTTAAGCCACATGATCAAGGCACAATTTCCTCCAAATCCTGGTTCACTGCCAACCTGCCAGCACTAAGGCTCTAAAGAACTAAGAATTCATCTAATCATCTTTCCCCATCAGAGCTTCTTTCTGAAACCAAGTTCTCTAAGATTCAGAGAAAATTTATCCACTAAACAAGACAACAGCACCCCTTCAGAGTGGAAAGCTCCAACTATACCCCTTTATGTGAGTTTAGGACCAGGGACCGGCATTGACCACCAACATTTTTATTTAAGCATGTCCTAGAAATGAGCATCACTTTGATTTGAGCTGTCCTGGTGGCTCAGATGGGAAAGAATTCACCTGCAATTCAGGAGACTCAGGCTTAGTCCCTGAATGGAGAGTTTCCCTGGAGAATGGAGTGGCTACCCACTCTAGTATTCTTTCCTGGAGAATTCCATAGAAGAACCTGGCGGGCTACAAGACGTGGAGTCACAAAGAATCAGACAGTCCTGAGTGACACTTTCACTTCCCCTGTAATACTGTGGGTACGCAGGTGATGCAAGTCGTCATTGATTGCGTTTTTCAGTGTGTCATGTTTCCCTTATGTTTTGGTCCCTCTCTGTCGCACCCTTGCATTTAAGCTGGGAAACCATCCTTTTATGATTTCTTACCCAGGGAATTAGAACTGAGAGCAGAATCAGCAAAAAGCCAGATGCTCTGCACTGATTAGGTGAAGATGAAGGAGCAGAGTGAAAGAGGCAGCTTAAAACTAAGTATTAAAAACACTAAGATCGTGGCATCTGGTCCCATCACACGTGGCCAATAGAAGGGGCAAAGGTGGAATAACTGACAGATTTCCTCTTCTTGGGCTGTACAACCATGGCAATGGCAATGGCAACCATGAAATCAAAAGACGGTTGCTTCTTGGCAGGAAAGCTGTGACAAACAGACAGCACATTGAAAAGCAGAGACATTGCTCTGCTGACAAAGGTCTGTCGAGTCAAGGCTGTGGTCTTCCTAGTGGTCATGTACAGTTGTGAGAGCTGCTGCCAAAAAGAAGGTAGAGTGCCAAAGAATTGTTGCCATCAACTTGTGGTGCTGGAGAAGACCCCTGAAAGTGCCTTGGACAGTATGGAGATCAAAGCAGTCAATTTTAATGGAGATCAACCCTGAATACTTGTTAGAAGGATTGATGCTGAGGCTGAAGGTCCAATATATTGGTCATATGATGTGAAAAGCTGACTGACTGGAACAGTCCCTGCTGCTGGCCAAGACTGAGGGCAGAAGGAGAAGAGGGCGACAGAGAATGAGACGGCTGGATGGCATCACCAGTGCAATGGACATGAACTTGGGCAAACTTCAGGAGATGGTGAGGGACAGGGAAGTCTGGAGTGCTGCAGTCCATGGGGTTGCAGATACAACCTGGCAAAGGAACAACAGTCTCTTGAGATAAAGCTGTCCCACGGAGATGAGAAATGAAAAGGTTTGTGAGAACAATGGAAGCACCAAGCTCTCCCCTAGAGATGGAGGATGTGGGTCAAAGCTGGCCACCTGAATGAGTGTCCTCTAGAAAGGTGTGCCTTCTGGTCAAATTGTTGAGTCCACTTCTCACTCAGTCCTGATCTGTAGGTCAGCAGTTACCAGTTTGTGTCCTGAGGGCCTGATCCCCTCCTGTGTAGGTG
>NW_024073845.1:0-3645 GCF_014754425.2 Oryx dammah
ATCAGAACTCATACCCCAGCCCCCGCAGCTTCTGCCGGATCAACTGATCGAGCTCTGCGCCCTTCTGCATCTGCTCATCCAGCTGCTTAGTCAGCCGCTGCATCTTCTCGGCAAAGGCTTCGTCGTCGTCCTCCACCTCTTCGGCACCGACATAACGGCCGGGGGTCAGCACATGGCCGTGCTCGGCAATTTCCGCGAGGGTGACGCTGCGGCAGAAACCGGGAATATCGGCGTACTTGCCGACCTGCCCGCCTTCATCCAGCGCCTCGCCGCGCCAGGCCGCCACGGTGCTGGCAATGCGTTCGATATCGGTATCGGTCAGCTCGATCTGCACCCGGCTGACGCTGGTGCCCAGCTTGCGCGCATCGATAAACAGCACCTGGCCGCTGCGGTCGATGCCGCCCGTGCTGAGGGCATGGCGCTTGTCCTTGGCGAGGAACCACAGGCAGGCGGGAATCTGGGTGTTGAAGAACAGCTGGCCAGGCAAGGCTACCATCACTTCCACCACATCGGCCTCGACCATGGCTTTGCGGATATCGCCTTCGCTGTTCTGGCTGGAGCTCATCGAGCCGTTGGCCAGCACGATACCGGCGCGGCCGTTGGGTTTCAGGTGGTAGAGCATGTGTTGCAGCCAGGCGTAGTTGGCGTTGCCTTGCGGCGGCGTGCCATACACCCAGCGGGGGTCGCCCTCCAGGCTGCCGTGCCACCAGTCACTGATATTGAACGGCGGGTTGGCCAGCACAAAGTCGGCACGCAGGTCTGAGTGCTGGTTGCGGATAAAGGTGTCCGCCGGCTCCTTGCCCAGGTTGAAATCAATGCCGCGAATGGCCAGGTTCATCGCCGCCAGGCGCCAGGTGGTGGGGTTGGACTCCTGGCCATAGATGGACACATCGCCCCGCTTGCCGCCGTGGGCTTCGATGAACTTTTCCGACTGCACGAACATGCCGCCCGAGCCGCAGCAGGGGTCGTAGACCTTCCCGTGGTGCGGGTTGAGCACCGCCACCAGGGTTTTCACTATGCTGGCTGGCGTATAGAACTGCCCGCCCTTCTTGCCTTCGGCGCTGGCGAACTGACCGAGGAAGTATTCGTAGACCTGGCCGAGCAGATCGCGGGCGCGGCCCACGTCGTCACCGAAGCCGACGGTGGAGATCAGATCCACCAGCTCACCCAGCTTGCCATCCGGCAACTGGGCGCGGGCGTAGCGCTTGTCGAGGATGTTCTTCAGCTTGGGGTTTTCCGCCTCGATGGCGGCCAGCGCATCGTCGATGCGCTTGCCGATATCCACCTGCTTGGCGGCGGCGCGGATCGACTCCCAACGCGCCACTTCCGGCACCCAGAACACGTTGACTTCGCGGTAGTAGTCGCGGTCTTCCAGCTCGGCATTGAGCGCTTCTGGGTCATCGTCGCCCAGGTAGTAGTCGTCGTTCTCGTCGGTCAGCTTGCGTTCCAGCTCGGCGCGGCGACCGGCGAAGCTGTCGGAGATGTACTTGAGAAAGATCAGCCCAAGCACGATGTGCTTGTACTCAGCGGCGTCCATATTGGCGCGCAGCTTGTCGGCGGTGGCCCAGAGGGTTTTCTCCATGGCCTCGATGCTGGTGGCTTGTTGCTTGGCCGCTTTGCCCTTTTTCACCGCGGCTGCGGCTTGCACCACATAACTGGCTGACACTTCCGCAGTGGCTGTCGGCTCTAAGCGTTCGCGCGCTTTATTCAGCGCCTGGTCGGCCAAACTGCCACCTACTGCCTGCGTGCGCAGCACCGAGCCACCACGGCCACGGCCTTTAACCAGCACCCCCTGCTCGATCAGCGCATCGCGGGCGGCCCAGAACTGCTCCTCGATCAGCTCGACAAACTGCCCACGCAGTTGCTCAAACAACGATTGATTGCCGATGCTGCCGTTGGCAGGCACGGCGGCGAGCAAGGCCTGAGGTAGCGAGGCCAAATCTGTCATGCATAACTCCTCATGCGAGCCCTATGCGATGGGCTCACAGATACTCAAACGGTGATGGCCTAAAAGGCTTGAGGGAACAGGGGACGGTTTTGTAGCGCGTACTTGCCTGGCAGGAAGTACAGGTGGTGGGCCGTCCCTGGATTACCGCGGCCTGCCATGCTGTGTGCTCGCCACCTTATCCACTGGCCGAGCATGGGTAAAGCCATGCCCAGCGTTTTTCGCCCACCACTCAGTTGGTAGGCTCGCGAACGCATAGACCTGTTTCACGATGTCGCGAATATGGACCGCAGCTGCCGGCGCCCCTTGAGCCTTTACCTTGGCACACAATGCTCGCAGATCGTCAGGGGTGATTTCGGTCAGCAGCCGATTTTCGAAGACCGGCAGGATGTCGCGGTCGATGATGCTTTTGCGCATCGCACGCGTGCTGTCGGCCATGCGCGCGCCGGCCAACCACTTAGTCAGCGTTTCACCGAAATTCTTGGCAGCGTTCAGGCGCCGCTTAGCGCGCTGCTTATCCAGGGAGGGAGACTTGCCCAGGGCGACCATGCGGGTCAGGAGACCTGTTGATGCCGGGAAAGCCGCACGGAGCAAGCTTTCCCAAGGAGCGATTTACCGTCAAAGACCGGTTTTGACCGGATAGTAAACAGAACGGTCTCAATCCGACCGCTGTTTACTGCCGTCACCGCTACCGCCAATCCATTCTGCTAATCGGCGATAGGCCTCGATAACCATTGCAACGAATTTTCTTTTAAATCAACACGTTGCAATTGGCTATCGATACATCTCAATGAGCCCAGAAGGACCCGACATCACTCCCACTCGATGGTCGCTGGCGGCTTGCTCGACACGTCGTAGGTGACGCGGGAGATGCCTTCGATCTCGTTGATGATACGGCCGCTGACGGTCTCCAGCAGCTCGTAGGGCAGGTGCGCCCAGCGAGCGGTCATGAAGTCCACGGTTTCCACGGCGCGCAGGGCGACGACCCAGGCGTAGCGGCGGCCGTCACCGACGACGCCGACCGATTTCACCGGTTGGAACACCACGAACGCCTGGCTGGTCTTGTGGTACCAGTCGGCCTTGCGCAGCTCTTCGATGAAGATGTGGTCGGCGCGGCGCAGCAGGTCGGCGTATTCCTTCTTCACTTCGCCGAGGATACGCACGCCCAGGCCCGGGCCCGGGAACGGGTGGCGGTAGACCATGTCGTAGGGCAGGCCCAGCTCCAGGCCGATCTTGCGCACTTCGTCCTTGAACAGTTCACGCAGCGGCTCGACCAGCTTGAGGTTCATTTCCTCGGGCAGGCCACCGACGTTGTGGTGGCTCTTGATCACGTGAGCCTTGCCGCTCTTGGCGCCGGCCGACTCGATCACGTCCGGGTAGATGGTGCCCTGGGCGAGGAACTGGATGTTGTCCAGCTTGCTGGCCTCGGCATCGAACACGTCGATGAAGGTGCGGCCGATGATCTTGCGCTTCTTCTCCGGGTCGGCTTCGCCGGCCAGGTTGGAGAGGAACTGCTCCTCGGCATTGGCACGGATCACCTTCACGCCCATGTTCTCGGCGAACATGGCCATCACCTGGTCGCCCTCGTGCAGGCGCAGCAGGCCGTTGTCGACGAACACGCAGGTGAGCTGATCGCCGATGGCCTTGTGCAGCAGCGCCGCGACCACGGAAGAGTCGACACCGCCGGACAGACCGAGCAG
>NW_024073848.1:0-3641 GCF_014754425.2 Oryx dammah
AATAGAGGCAAGAAGAGAGGGTGGGAAGGTGGCTTGCGTGATAGATTTTTTCAAATATTTGAAGAGTTGTCACATGGAAAATGAATTCTATTCATACGGCTTAGTCCCAGGGGTTGCAACAAGGACCTAAGGGTTAGAGGGAGATGAATTTGGATTCAATATAAAGAATATCTGTCTAAAATTCTACAGAGAGAATAGATTTCCTCAGGAAGTAATAAGTTCCTTGGCACTGGAAATACACATACTATGAACTGTAGAGGCAATTCAAATAATTTCATCTCATTCCTAACCTGGAGATGCTCAGATGCTAAGGCTAGATGACTTTAAATGGGCCTCTTCAACCATAAAATGCTAATACAACATTGTAAGTTTTCTTCCTTCAATACTCTTTTAAAGTGACCAGATGGACACTAAGAAACCATTTCTGCTCAAATCTGCCATGAAACTAGACACTTAAAAAATAATTTTGAAAACTAATTAACATACAAATGGCTGTGAATTCTACTTATGCTAGACTATCTTTTAAATTTAAATTGCAACTTAATTTAAAATTTAATGTAAAACTAGTACTTTTAGTTTATGGCCCATAATATTTATGTGATCACCAGCTGCCAAAGAAATAAGAAATAAGTAGTAAAATGTACTTATTACAAATCATGGTTGATTGGTCTCACAGATGATACAGTTTAACAATTTCTGCTTTCTTAGCCTATCAACAAGTACAAGATGCTGTCAATTATCAAATAATTTAAATGTAAGTTGCAGAAGGTTACATTTTGACACAGTTCAGATCACCATCTTTAAGCTATCTATATTATATATTTTTAATGTACTCCCAGAGGCACAAAATGGAGATTTAATTTAGGGGTATAACATAAAATTGCATTTAAATAAAGTAAATATTCCCATGAACAAAGAAATCTAAAGGAAAGATTCTTTTTAACTACAGTTGATGCCCAAGAAGATGAAATCTAAGACTGCAATGTAGTCTAGACTGAAAAGCTGTTATGGAGACTTCCAGCTGTGATGACAAAAGACATTTGTAAATCATAATAACTTCTAACTGCTGTATCCTTTTCTTTGGGCAGTGTCAAAGTGGCAAATTCAAAAGAAAAATTCCCTAGAGTGAGTAAATAACCTTAACTTTCTCCCTTCAAATGTTCCTAATTTAAGATTTTATATTTTTATGAAGTGTCTTTCATCATGTACCTCCTTCATCCTCAAAACGCCTTGGAAGCATCCATTCTAAGCTGTCTCTTATAGCCTTTGTTTATAAATAAGATATAAAGAAGTTTTATAAAGCAAGCTTCAGCATTAGAACTAGAATCAAGGTCTTCTGCAACTGAATCCAATAGATAACTTAGTATACTGGATCCTTCTGCCACCCTAATGCTGACAACTTCATTAATAAAACCTATTTCAAGCAATTTCAGACTTGCAAATGTCATTGCCTGTCATCCCACAGGTAAGATCGAAAGTATGCCCCTACTTTAGAAATTTACCTAGCAGAAGATGGTGAGGCAAAGAAGCTAAAACATTTATTATACAAACCCTCCCTCAACCCTCTCAAGTTTTATATTTTCACCATCTCTCTTGGTTTAAGGATATATTTTTCATGGCAGTTATTTTCAACTATATCCTTTATTATCGTCTGAAAGACTTTCTTCCATGAATCAAAATGATAGCTCTGAAAAAAAAAAAAAAAAACACAGTGTCTCTTGGAGCTTTATAAAGAAAACGTTATCAAAAACACTTCTGCCTGGAGAAGAGACTCAAGCTCTCTGCACCATCTTAATGGCCACTTATGCAGTGCCCGGCTCAGAAAGAAGGAAATAAAATAACTAAAGATGGAAAATATTATCTTCTCTGCCCCGCCACTTCACCGCCTGATTTTCTGCTTCATTTCCAATACTATTGCATTAACTCGGACCCTTATCATCTCATGCCTGGAATAAGCTTCTGATTTTCCCAACTCCAATATTATTTCTCTGCTTCAGTTCCCTCATGTGTAAAGTGGAGAATAATAATGATTCCTCTTTCAATTGGATTGTTGTGGGAAATAAATGAGTGCTGCTGCTTCCGCGTCACTTCAGTCGTGTCTGACTCTGTCAGCCCGCCAGGCACCCCCGTCCCTGGGATTCTCCAGGCAAAAACACTGGAGTGGGTTGCCATTTCCTTCTCCAATGCATGAAAGTGAAAGGAAAAGGGAAGTCGCTCAGTCATGTCCGACTCTTCGCGACCCCATGGACTGCAGCCTACCAGGCTCCTCCATCCATGGGAATTTCCAGGCAAGAGTACAGGAGTAGGGTGCTATTGCCTTCTCCGAATAAATGAGCAGATACATAGAAAGTGTTTGGACTACTATCTGGCACACAGTTAAGCACTCAGTAAATGTTAAGTAGAAATTTACCCTCTATGCGGCAAGACTGGTAATTCCACAATGAAAATCTGAATATATCCAGAATCTATGTTTCTTATTTATTCTATTGCTACAACTCTGGTTCAAACCACCATCATTTCTTGCTTAGATTATTGTAAGAGCCTCCTCACTAGCTTTTCTGCTTCTGCTCTGGAGAGGCTGTGCTGAGCTCAGTAGCTGAATGGTTATTTTTAAAGCGATGTGTCAGATTTATTACTCCTCTGTTTCTCTCTCTCTATCTCTCCCTAATGGCTGTTCATCTCTCTAAAATATAAACCAAAGTCCTTAAAAGGTCTGTAGAGTTCTGCTCAGCCCCAAGTCCCCTTTCCATTACTTTCTTGACCTCATCCAGTCCTCCCACTTGATTTAACTCCAGCCCTCAGGCCTCTTCCAGATTCTGCATACTGACCTGGTCTGCTCTCACCTTCTGGTCTTCAGACCAGAGCTTCCTTCTGCCTGAGGCATCTTCCTTCTCCCCACACAATGCATTATTCACTCCTTGGCTCCTTCAGATCTCTGATCAGTTCAGTTCAGTTCAGTCACTCAGTTGTGTCCGACTCTTTGCGACCCCATGAATCGCAGCACACCAGGCCTCCCTGTCCATCACCAACTCCCGGAGTTCACTCAGACTCATGTCAATTGAGTCAGTGATGCTGTTCAGCCATCTCATCCCCTGTCGTCCCCTTCTCCTCCTGCCCCCAATCCCTCCCAGCATCAGAGTCTTTTCCAATGAGTCAACTCTTCCCATGAGGTGGCCAAAGTACTGGAGTTTCAGCTTTAGCATCATTCCTTCCAAAGAAATCCCAGGGCTGATCTCCTTTAGGATGGACTCGTTGGATCTCCTTGCAGTTCAAGGGACTCTCAAGAGTCTTCTCCAACACCACAGTTCAAACGCATCAATTCTTCGGCGCTCAGCCTTCTTCACAGTCCAACTCTCACATCCATACATGACCACAGGAAAAACCATAGCCTTGACTAGACGAACCTTAGTCGGCAAAGTAATGTCTCTGCTTTTGAATATGCTATCTAGGTTGGTCATAATTCTTCCAAGGAGTAAGCGTCTTTTAATTTCATGGCTGAAATCACCATCTGCAGTGATTTTGGAGCCCCCAAAAATAAAGTCTGACACTGTTTCCACTGTTTCCCCATCTATTTCCCATGAAGTGATGGGACTGGATGCCATGATCTTCATTTTCTGAATGTTGAGCTTTAAGCCAACTTT
>NW_024073849.1:0-3640 GCF_014754425.2 Oryx dammah
ATAGCCAGGACTTGGAAGCAACCTAGATGTCCATCAGCAGATGAATGGATAAGAAAGCTGTGGTACATATACACAATGGAGTATTACTCAGCCATTAAAAAGAATACATTTGAATCAGTTCTGATGAGATGGATGAAACTGGAGCCGATTATATAGAGTGAAGTAAGCCAGAAAGAAAAACACCAATACAGTATACTAACACATATATATGGAATTTAGAAAGATGGCAATGATGACCCTGTATGCAGGACAGCAAAAAAGACACAGATGTGTATAACGGACTTTTGGACTCAGAGGGAGAGGGAGAGGGTGAGATGATTTGGGAGAATGGCATTGAAACATGTATAATATCATGTAAGAATCGAACTGCCAGTCTATGTCCGATGCAGGATATGGCACGCTTGGGGCTGGTACTCGGGGATGACCCAGAGAGATGTTGTGGGGAGGAGGTGGGAGGGGGGGTTCATGTTTGGGAACGCATGTACACCCGTGGTGGATTCATGTCAATGTATGGCAAAACCAATACAGAATTGTAAAGTAAAATAAAAAATAAATTAAAAAAAAAACAGTTTAAGCAAATTAAAAAAAAAAAATGTAAGAACCACAGAGAGGCCCTGGTCCAGACCCGACCCAGGCAGAGTCCGTCATATCCTGTTCCGGACAGTGGGAGCTCACAGGCCTGTGGCTCCACTGGGACTCCAGCGATGGGACTCCCTGTGATGTCAGCTCAGGCAGCGAGTCAGACCGCATTATGGAGGCCGAGTTATGGCAGGGAAACAGAAACAGTCCTGTTGCTTTCAAGTGCAGAAGTGGGACCAATCAATAGAGAAGTGAGTTCAGTTCAGTCACTCAGTCATGTCCCACTCTTTGCAGCCCCATGGACTGCAGCCTGCCAGGCTTCCCTGTCCATCAGCAACTCCCAGAGCTTGCCTGCCGGGGTCCAGCCCCAGTGGATACAGGGTAATTCGAAGGGTGGACGGAGTCGGCGAGGAGAGATTTATTTAATTAGAAATACAAGTTTAGATTAGGAAAAAATAGTGTAGTAGGAAAATGAGTGGAGAAAAGAGGCTGATTAACTTGGTTTATGTGGAAAACCGTTGGGCCACAGGCGCCCGCTTGAATAGCGGAGGGTGCCCCGCCTTGGGCTCAGAAGCCCGGGCAAGTAAGTAGACTCGGTGACCTCCTCGTTCCAAGGGATCAGCCTGGAAAGGAGAGGGAGGGAGAGGGAGCAAGAGAAAGAATCGACTCGGGGGGAGGCCAGGCTTGTGCAAAAACCCCTCTCCAACTTTATTATTTAAAAGATGTTTATATACCCTAAATTTTACAGAATGGAAGATACGGAGTCACGCAGGGGCAGCAGTCCTGACCCTTTCTGTATATCTTTCTTTTTTTTTTTTTTTTAAATTTATTTATTTATTTTTAATTTTTACTTTACAATTCTGTATTGGTTTTGGCATAGCTTGACATGAATCCACCACAGGTGTACATGCGTTCCCAAACATGAACCCCCCTCCCACCCCCCTCCCCACAACATCTCTCTGGATCATCCCCGCGCGTCAGCCCCAAGCGTGTCATATCCTGCATCAGACATAGACTGGCATTTCGATTCTTACATGTTATTATACATGTTTCAATGCCATTCTCTCAAATCATCACACCCTCTCCCTCTCCCTCTGAGTCCAAAAGTCCGCTATACACATCTGTGTCTTTTTTGCTGTCCTGCATACAGGGTCATCATTGCCATCTTCCTAAATTCCATATATATGTGTTAGTATACTGTATTGGTGTTTTTCTTTCTGGCTCACTTCACTCTGTATAATTGGCTCCAGTTTCATCCATCTCATCAGAACTGATTCAAATGTATTCTTTTTAATGGCTGAGTAATACTCCATTGTGTATATGTACCACAGCTTTCTTATCCATTCATCTACTGATGGACATCTAGGTTGTTTCCATGTCCTGGCTATTATAAACAGTGCTGCAATGAACATTGGGATACATGTGTCTCTTTCAATTTTATGCTCTGGCTTCTCTTCAGATTGTACAAAATGTTTTGCTTTTTACAGTCCTATGAATTTTAAAACACATGGTGGGTCAGATGGTAAAGGATCTGCCTGCGATGTGGGAGACCCAAGTTCAATCCCTGGGTTGGAAAGAGCCCCTGGAGAAGGGAATGGCAACCCACTGCAGTATTCTTGCCTGGAGAATTCCATGGACAAAGGAGCCTGGTGGCTACAGTCCATGGGGTCTCAGAGAGTCAGACACAACTGAGTGACTAAAACTTTCACTTTTAGACTCCTATAAGTCCCACCACAAACAGGATACAGGAGAGTTCATCAGCACCAGAGCTCCATAACACTTTCCCTTTGGTCACACCCTCCCCTACCCTCGCTCCTGGCAATCCCCATTTCCATCATTATAGTTCTGTCTTTCTGAGAATGCCAAACAAGCGAAATCATATAGAATAGAACCTTTTGACAATGGTTTATCTCATTTAGCACAATGCCTTTGAGATTCACCTATGTTGTTTCATGGATCAACAGCTCATGTCTTTTTACTGCTGAGCAGTATCTCATCCTATGAAAGAATGAGTTTATTTATCCATTCACTTGCTAAAGGATATTCAGATTATTTCCACCTTTGGCTATCACAAATAAAGGTGCTATGACATTAGTGTATTGTTTTTTTTTTTTTGCGTGAATATAAGCTTTAATTTCTCTAAAATAAACAGCCAGGAATGGAACTGTTTGGTCATATGGCAAGGGCACTTTAACTTTCTAAGAAAGTGGAAGTCAGTGGCTGCACCACTCTGCATGCCTATCAGCAATGTGTGAGGTTCCAGTTGCTCCACATCCTTACCAGCAGTGGGCAGTGTCAGTGCTTTTAATTACAGCCATTGTAGTAAGGGTGAACTGGTATCTCACTTGTTTTATTTGCATTCCCCTAATGGCTAACGATGTGAAATGTCTCTTCACCGCTTATTTGACATCTTTATATTCTCTTTGGTAAAGTGTTCAAGTCTTATGCCTTACTTTTTAAATTGGGTTGTTTGTTTTCTTACTAAGTTTTGAGAGTTCATTTTATGTTCTGGGTACAAGTCCTTTATTGGACATTTGATTTATAGTATTTCCTACCAATCTGTAGCTCTCTCTTCATTTTCTTCTCAGGGTCTTTGGCAAAGCCAAGTTTCAAATTTTGATTAAGTCCAATTTATCGATTTTTCTTCTTTTATGAGTCACATTTTTGGTGATTTCTAAGAACTCTTCAACTAACCCCATGTCATGATGATTTTTTTCCTGTTTTCTTCTAAAAGTTTTTAGTTTTACAATTTACATTTAGACCTATGATCCATTTGGGGTTCATCTTTACATGAGGTTTAGGAGGAATTTTTTTTTCTTCCTAAAGATGGTCAATGATTCCAACACCATTTATTGAGAAGACCATCCTCGCTTCACTGAATTTCTTCTGCACTCCTGTCAAAGATCCATGCACCATCTCTGTGTGGGTCTGTATGTGTACACTGTTCTGTTCCATTGCCCCGTGGGTCTACCTCTGCCATGACCATTCTGTCTTGATTTCTGCAGCTTTACAGCTGTTTCAAAACCCAACTGGGTGATTCCCCCAACTTTAGAACTCCCTT
>NW_024073850.1:0-3640 GCF_014754425.2 Oryx dammah
AACCACAGCAGGATCCTCTATGATCCACCTCCCAGAATTCTGGAAATGAAAGCAAAAATAAACAAATGGGATCTAATTAAAATTAAAAGCTTCTGCACAACAAAGGAAAACATAAGCAAAGTGAAAAGACAGCCTTCCGAATGGGAGAAAATAATACAAATGAAGCAACTGACAAACAACTAATCTCAAAAATATACAAGCAACTCCTGAAACTCAATTCCAGAAAAATAAACAACCCAATCAAAAAATGGGCCAAAGAACTAAATAGACATTTCTCCAAAGAAGACATACAGATGGCTAACAAACACATGAAAAGATGCTCAACATCACTCATTATTAGAGAAATGCAAATCAAAACCACAATGAGATACCACTTCACACCAGTCAGAATGTCTGCGATCCAAAAATCTGCAAGCAATAAATGCTGGAGAGGGTGTGGAGAGAAGGGAACACTCCTACACTGTTGGTGGGAATGCAAACTAGTACAGCCACTATGGAGAACAGTGTGGAGATTCCTTAAAAAATTGCAAATAGAACTGCCTTATGACCCAGCAATCCCACTGTTGGGCATACACACAGAGGAAACCAGAATTGAAAGAGACACATGTACCCCAATGTTCATCGCAGCACTGTTTATCATAGCCAGGACATGGAAACAACCTAGATGTCCATCAGTAGATGAATGGATAAGAAAGCCGTGGTACATATACACAATGGAGTATTACTCAGCCGTTAAAAAGAATACATTTGAATCAGTTCTGATGAGATGGATGAAACTGGAGCCGATTATACAGAGTGAAGTGAGCCAGAAAGAAAAACACCAATACAGTATACTAACACATATATATGGAATTTAGAAAGATGGCAATGATGACCCTGTATGCAGGACAGCAAAAAAGACACAGATGTGTATAGCAGACTTTTGGACTCAGAGGGAGAGGGAGAGGGTGTGATGATTTGGGAGAATGGCATTGAAACATGTATAATATCATGTAAGAATCGAATTGCCAGTCTATGTCCGATGCAGGATATGGCACACTTGGGGCTGGTATGCGGGGATGATCCAGAGAGATGTTGTGGGGAGGGGGGTGGGAGGGGGGTTCATGTTTGGGAACGCATGTACACCTGTGGTGGATTCATGTCAATCTATGCCAAAACCAATACAGAATTGTAAAGTAAAAATTAAAAATAAATAAATAAATTAATTAATTAAAAAAAAAAAACAGAAACAAGAAAAAAATCTTAATACAATCGCCTATATGAGTGTTTGGATAGAAGACAAGCTTGGACCTTGCTGGGAGAAAAGATCCCACATCAGGTCACAGAAAGTCTCTCTCAGACAGTGTCTG
This sequence comes from Oryx dammah, assembly GCF_014754425.2. Classification (NCBI taxonomy): domain Eukaryota; kingdom Metazoa; phylum Chordata; class Mammalia; order Artiodactyla; family Bovidae; genus Oryx; species Oryx dammah. The sequence continues at coordinate 1,350 of NW_024073850.1, forward strand.
GAAGGTTTCATGTCTGAATTTTGGCATTCACAGTAGACACATATCAAGGACTACTCCTCAAATATACAGAAATTCAACATCATTCATTTTATTATTTGGTCACAAACTTTTGAGGTTGCTTTCAGTCAAGCCTGTGTTCTCATCTCTAAAGCCTCTTTTGTTTCCCTTTTGGGGGAGAACCCTGACCGGGTGGACACACACATTTAAGGTACGCAACACGTCTAGTGGATCCAAGGAAGAGAGCTCGTTACTCACCACCCAGGTAACACTAGATTTACTTTCACATGTATGCAGACGCGGCTTTGGCAAACTGATGCAAAACTGCTCTTGCAATTCTTATTCAGTTCCAGGGTCAAAGACACAAAGCCCGCCCCTGTTAAGAAAAGTTCACTCATCCATTCCCTATAGCCCAGAACTATGCAGCATTTTCTTTTTTATGAATTAAAAAAAATTTTTTAGGAAGAAATTTTTGGAGGAAAATTGCTTTATAACGTTGTTTAGGCTTCTGCCATACAACATGATTCACTAATAATTATATCTTCTTAATTGATAAGATTTGAACTTACATTAACCTGTGCTTCATTTCTATGTTTATTTAGAAATTAGAACAGTCAGAATGCAGTATGACTGGAGCAAAATTTAGAACACAAGAATGGTTAGACAATAGTGCATTGTATTGGGGATGTTAGATTCCTTATGAAGAAAGAAGCAGGTAATGACTCATTGAATACACATGTGAGGTGTTGTTAGACATCTCCAAAGGGGGGGGGGGGGAAAGCACAAACTCTAAAAGGTCTTCCCAATGGGAGGAAAGGATCTTTAGGCATTTGGGATGGACACATACACACTGTAATATTTAAAAGAGGTGACTGACAAGGACCTACTGTATAGCACAAGAAACTCTGCTCTATGTTATGTGGCAGCCTGGATAGGAGAAGTTTGGGGGGAAATGGATACAAGAATATATATGGCTGAGTCCCTTTGCTGTCTGCCTGAAATCATCACAACATTGTTAATTGGCTATACTCTAATATAAAAAAAGTTTAAAAATAAATAAATAAAAGGGTCTTCCCAAATATCAGTCTACAGAATAGCTGCATTCAACTTACTGCTGAAATTTTTATAAAAATGCAAAATCCTGGGCCCACATTGGGATTTAGGAGAAAACAAAGAAGAAGTTGGTCTGACTCCCTGTCAGTAAAAATCCAGTTTGTGGATTTGGCTGCAGGGTGGACTTGAACTGGAGAAGACAGAGATGAGAGGGAACCATGCTCCCCACCACCGAGGGCCCCTTCAGCAAGGCTATGATCCCCCTTTTCCTTTCATTTATGTCCCATAAGTACACTCTGGTTGACTCTGCTCTTAAAATATATTCCAATTCTAACAATTTCTGACCACCTTTACTACTCGCTCATTCCATGGTCCAGGTCAATATCATTTCTCATCTGAATTTTTGTAGAACCCTAAAAGACGACTCTTTTTCCTCCTTTTCTCCCCACAATGTAACACCTGTGGTTAGTTACTCAGTCATATCTGACCCTTTTCTACCCTATGGACTGTAGCCTGCCAGGCTCCTCTGTCCATGGATATTCCAGGCAAGAATACTAGAGTGGATTGCTATTTCCTCCTTCAGGGAATATTCCTGACTCAGGAACCCATGTCTCCTGTGTGTCCTGCATTGAGGGGCAGATTCTTTACTACTCTGCCACCTGGGAGGCCCACCAGAAATTATTCCATATCCCCAGTATGACATAAAATGTAGAAATGATATTTTGGAAATGATAATTTGGAATAACATTAACCTTGGAGAACCTATGGAAAGGTGCATGTAAGAATTATAAATGCATGCAAGAATGTATTATGTGCCAGAATAGTATGGACTGAAATGCAAATGCTTTTTTCCCTCAGGGAAGTCATTAAGAATGAAAGCCAATAGGTCATTGTGACTTGGTGCCAATTTTATGGCTGTTTGGAAAAAAAAGCAGAACCTCTTTTTCCTTAAAAAGACCAGTTGAGAAATGTCTATTTAGTTCTTTGGCCCATTTTTTGATTGGGTCGTTTATTTTTCTGGAATTGAGCTGCAGGAGTCGCTTCTATATTTTTGAGATTAGCTGTTTGTCAGTTGCTTCATTTGCTATTATTTTCTCCCATTCGGAAGGCTGTCTTTTCATTTTGCTTATGTTTTCCTTTGTTGTGCAGAAGCTTTTAATTTTAATTAGGTCCCATTGGTTTATTTTTGCTTTTATTTCCAGAATTCTGGGAGGTGGATCATAGAGGATCCTGCTGTGGTT
>NW_024073851.1:0-3639 GCF_014754425.2 Oryx dammah
GGAAGACCGAGGGTCCCGCCCACATCAGTAGGAGCACCTTTTCCTCCTTATAGATTGAGATGAGGGTTCCTTTCACTTCTTTGTCGGGAAAGGATCTCCGGCTTTCCTGTTGCATCTCGGAGGAGGCGCTCTCCACAGGAAAGTCGAGAGCAACTACAGGGATCTTGCCACCATTCACAAAGAGCACAATATGTCTCAGTCCACTCAAGATGAACCTGATTTCCCCGCACTGCCCCAACATCCAAGCCGAGGATAGACTCACACCACAGTGGCACGAGTGACAGCCCTGTCGGAAAGTCTCGTGGGAAAGCCCTCAAAGAATGCCACAGATCCCTGTATCCAGGCGCCTGGAAGCCTGCCACGGCTGCTCCAGCTCGTAAGGAAAGCGGACGTGCATGTCCCAACTCGAGACGTGGACTGACTCCCCTGTGGATCCTCTAGAAATACCCCAAGACCCATGTCAGCACTGGAGAGGAATCCTCAGGTTCTGTCATAGACTCCCCACGAGGTCTTAGGCCCCGGAACCGACTGCAGGGGGATCCCAACAGACCCCAAGCAACTCGCATAGACACTGGCCTTTCCTGAGGCCACAAGGGAGGGTCCCAGACGTCCCCTTCAAAAGTCGAGAACGTCCCACCTTAACTCGAGAATATCCAGGAGGTTCTCCCCTCCAGGCGAGATAAGGCCGTTTTCCGCTGAGGCGTCTCGAGGCGAATCACCACTTCCCTGTTGAACTTCGAAAGGGTCCTTCACACCCTTGTTGCAACTCCAGAAGTTCCCCGACATACGCGCCTCCACTCGTGAGGAACACCGAAGGTCCCGCCCACATCAAGAGGAGCCCCGTTTCCTCCTCATAGCTCGAGATGAGGGATCCTTTCCCTGCTTCGTTGGGAAAGTTTTCCCGGCTTTCCTGACGCATCTAGGAGAAGGCGCTCTGGACAGGAAAGCCGAGAGGAACTCCAGGGGTCGTGCCACCATTCCCAATGTGCACAAAATGTCTCAGTCCACTCCAGAAGAACCTGATTTCCCTGCACTGCCTCGACATGAACGCCGCGGATCGACTCACACCACAGTGGCACGTGTGACAGCCCTGTCGGAAAGCCTCGTGGGAAAGCCTCCAAAGAATGCCACAAATCCCTGTATCAAGGCGCCTGGAAGCCTGACACGGCTGCTCCAGCTCATTAACAAAGCGGACGTGCATGTCCCCACTCGAGACGAGGACTGACTCCCCTGTGGAGCCTCCAATGTACCCCAAGATCCATGTCACCACTGGAGAGGAAACCTCAGGTTCCGACATAGACTCCACACGAGGTCTTAGGCCCCAGCAACGACTGCAGAGGAAGCGCGACAGGCCCCTCCCACCTCGCATGGAGACTGGCCTTTCCTGAGGCCACAAGGGAGGGTCCCAGAAGTCCCTGTCGTAACTCGAGAAGGTCCCGCAGCAACTCGAGAAAATCCAGGAGGTTCTGCCCTCCAGGCGAGATGAGGCCCTTTTCTGCTGAGGCATCTCGAGGCAAATCACCCCTTCCCTCTTGAACTTCGAAAGGGTCGTTTACACCCTTGCTGCAACTCAAGAAGTTCCCCGAAATACCCGCCTCCACTCGAGAGGTACACCAAGAGTCCCTACAACATCAAGAGGAGACCCGTTTTCTCCTCATAGCTCGAGATGAGGGTTCCTTTCCCTGCTTCATCGGAAAAGGATTCTCTGCTTTCCTGTCACAGCTCGGAGGAGGCGCTCTCCACAAGAGAGTCTGGAGGAACTCCAGGGATCGTGCCTCCATTCCCAATGTGCACAAAATGTCTCAGTCCACTCCAGAAGAACCTGATTCCCTGCACTTTCTCGACATGCACGCCTAGGATCGACTCACTCCGCAGTGGCACGTGTGACAGCCCAGTCGAAAAGCCTCATGGGAAAACCTCCAAACAATGCGACAGATCCCTGTATCAAGGCGACGGGAAGCCTGCCAGGGCTGCTCCAGGTGGTGAGGAAAGCGGACGTGCATGCCCCCACTCGAGACGAGGACTGACTACTCTGTGAAGCCTCCAGAAGTACCCCAAGATTCATGTCAGCACTGGAGGGGAATCCTCAGGACCCGTCATAGACTCCACACGAGGACTTAGTCCCCGGCACAAAATGTAGAGGAAACCCGTCAGGCCCCTCTCAACTCGCATGGAGACTGACCTTGCCTGAGGCCACAAGGAGGGGTCCCAGAGGTACCCCTCGTAACTCGAGAAGGTCCAACCACAACTCCAGAAAATCCAGGAGGTTCTCCCATCCAGGCGAGATGAGGCAATTTTAACCTGAGGCGCCTCGAGGCAAATCACCCCTTCCCTCTTGAACTTCGATAGGGTCCTCACACCCTTGCTGCAACTCAAGAAGTTCTCCGACATACCCGCCTCCTCTCGAGAGGAACACCGAGTGTCCCGCCCACCTCAAGAGGAGCCTCGTTTCCTTCTCATAGCTCTCGATGAAGGTTCCTTTAGCTGCTTCGTCGGGAAAGGATTCCCGGCTTTCCTGTCGCATCTCGGAGGAGGCGCTCTCCACAGGAAAGTCGAGAGGAAATCCAGGGTTCCTGCCACCATTCCCAATGTGCACAAAATGTCTCAGTCCACTCCAGAAGAACTTGATTTCCCTGCACTTCCTCGACATGCACGCCGAGGATCGACTCACACCACAGTGGCACGTGTGACAGCCCTGTCGGAAAGCCTCATGGCAAAGCCGCCAAAGAATGCCACAGATCCCTGTATCAAGGCGCTGGGAAGAATGCCAGGGCTGCTCCAGGTGGTGAGGAAAGCGCACGTGCATGTCCCCACTCGAGACGAGGACTGACTCCCCTGTGAAGCCTCCAGAAGTAACCCAAGATCCATGTCAGCACTGGAGAGGAATCCTCAGGTTCCATCATAGACTCCACACGAGGTCTTAGGCCCGGCACCGACTGGAGAGGGATCCCGACAGGCCCCTGGCAACTCTCATGGAGACTGGGCTTTCCTGAAGCCACAAGGGAGGGTCCGAGAGGTACCGGTCGTAACTCGAGAAGGTCCCGTCGCAACTTGAGAATATCCAGGAAGTTCTCCCCTCCAGGCGAGATGAGGCCCTTTTCCGCTGAGGCGTCTCGAGGCAAATTATCCCTTCCCTCTTGAACTTCGAAAGGGTCTTTCACACCCTTGCTGCAACTCAAGAAGTTCCCCGACATACCCACATACACTCGAGAGGAACACCGAGGATTCCGCCCACATGAAGACGAGCCCCGTTTCCTCCTCATAGCTCGAGATGAGGGTTCCTTTCCCTGCTTCGTCGATAAAGGATTCCCGGGTTTCCTGTCGCATCTCGGAGGAGGCGCTCTCCACAGGAAAGTCGAGAGGAACTACAGGGGTCGTGCCACCATTCCCAATGTGCACAAAATGTCTCAGTCCACTCCAGAAGAACCTGATTTCCCTGCACTTCCTCGACATGCACGCCGAGTATACACTCACACCACAGTGGCACGTGTGACAGCCCTGTACGAAAGCCTCGTGGGAAAGCCTCCAAAGAATGCCACAGATCCCTGTATCAAGGCGCCGGGAAGCCTGCCACGGCTGCTAAAGCTCGTGAGGAAAGCGGACGTGCATATCCACACTCGAGACGAGGACTGACTCCCC
>NW_024073852.1:0-3639 GCF_014754425.2 Oryx dammah
TAAAAGAAACTTACCCCTTGGAATGAAAGTTGTGCCCAACTTAGATAGCATATTAAAAGTCAGTGACATTACATTGTCAAAAAAGTTTGTCTAGTCAAGGCACTGTTTTTCCAGTGGTCATGTATGAATGTGAGAGATGGACTCTGAAGAAAGCCGAGCCCCAAAGAATTGATGCTTTTGAACTGTGGTAATGGAGAAGACTCTTGAGAGTCCCTTGGACTGCAAGAAAGTCCAACCTGTCCATTCTAAAGAGATCAGTCCTGGGTGTTCAATGGAATGACTGATGCTAAAGCTGAAACTCCAATTCTTTGCCTACTCATGTGAAGTGTTGACTCATTGAAAAAGATCTTGATGCTGGGAGGGATTGGGGTCAGGACTAGAAGGGGATGACGGAGGATGACAAGGCTGGATGGTATCACGGGCTCTATAGACATGAGTTTGAGTGAACTCTGGGAATTGGTTATGGACACGGAGGTCTGGTGTGCTGCAATTCATGTGGTTTCAAAGAGTCGGTGATGACTGACCAACTGAACTGAACTGAGAAAGGAGGAAATAAATGAAACAGAGTGTAGTGTGAAAAAAAAAAAAAGAAAGAAAAAGAAAAGAAAGGAAAACGTCTGATGTGGCAATGGTAAATGTCCCGTGATGAGAAACAGATGCCTAGATGGAGAACACCGAAAGAAAAAGAGGTGGGGTTCATCAAAAATCTTGAAGAAGTAAAAGTTGAAACCACCCTTAAATGAGTCAAGACACAAGAATTGGATCAGAAATGGACCAATTGACCAGTTCAAAACTGAAAGAACCATGATAAAGCTCTTTATTGTCACTTGCTTATGTGAATCATATGCAGAGTATACTATTAAAATACCAGCTGAGTGAATCACAAGCTGGCATCAAGGTTGCTGGGGGAAACATCAAAAACCTCAGATATATAGATGGTAACACGGATACAAGGAGAAAGTGAAGAGGAAATAAAGAGCCTTTTCATGAGGGTGAATGAGAAGAGTGAAAAACCATGCTAAAAACTCAACATTCATAAAAACAAAGATAAGGGCATCTGGTCCCATCACTACTTGGCACATAGAAGGGGTAGTCATGTGGAAACAGTGGGAAGCTTAAGTTCCTCTGGCTTCAAAATTACTAGGAATGATGACTGTAGTGTTAAAATTAAATGTCATTTGCTTTTGGATGTAAAAGCTATGACAAACTTAGACATTGCATTAGAAAGAAGACACACCACCTTACTAAATCCTCAGTAAATAAGAAAGGTCAGTTTAGTAAGAGTGGAGACTATCAGATCTTGTTGAATAATTTATATTACATTTGATTGCTAATTTATTTAGCATCTTTTTTATTGTTAATTCAGTAAGTACTTAAAATACATCACTTGGAAGGCACTATGTCTTAGATGATGTGCAAGATACATAAGGAAACTTGGGTAGACATGAAACACGTGGAAGAATTGGATAACTGTGAGTAACTTGGTAGGAAAGAAGACAGGTTCAATCCCAAACAATGCTTAGGAAAAGTTGTGAAAAGTGGCTTTTTATGACTGAAAATATTTTGCCTAACTGTACCTCTAGAAATTGAGTAAAAAAAGATAGACAATGAAGCTACAAAAAGAAACATGACATATATTTTCCAAGAACTTATTACCATGCTGAAGATGCTGCATTCACTACAAAGATTTACGTCTGTCTTTGCAGGAGCAGGAAGGCAACATCAACATATTTATTAGGAAATATAGGGTGGTGTCTTGGTGGAAGGATATAAAGGCATGACATAGGAGAGTAGAGCAAGAATGGCCGTTTGTAATTCTACTTGTAAAATGCCTATCTTTTGATGACTGTGCTGCAATCTTTGAATATGTCAGTCATGTTTGGATACGGTCATGATTACTGAGTAGGCTCAGTTCAGTACAGTTCAGTCACTCAGTCATGTCCGACTCTTTGCGACCCCATGAATCGCGGCACGCCAGGCCTCCTTGTCCATCACCATCTCCAGGACTTCACTCAGATTCACGTCCATAGAGTCAGTGGTGCCAACCAGCCATCTCATCCTCTGTCGACCCCTTCTCCTCCTGCCCCCAATCCCTCCCAGCATCAAAGTCTTTTCCAATGAGTTACCTCTTTGCATGAGTGGCCAAAGTACTGGAGTTTCAGCTTCAGCATCATTCCTTCCAAAGAAATTCCAGGGCTGATCCCCTTCAGAATGGACTGGTTGGATCTTCTTGCAGTCCAAGGGACTCTCAAGAGTCTTCTCCAACACCACAGTACAAAAGCATCAATTCTTTGGTGCTCAGCCTTCTTCACAGTCCAACACTCATATCCATACATGACTACTGGAAAAACCACAGCCTTGACTAGACAGACCTTAGTCGGCAAAGTTTTTGGAGCCCAAAAAAATAAAGTCTGACACTCTTTCCACTGTTTGGCCATCAATTTCCCATGGACTGATGGGACCGGATGCCATGATCTTTGTTTTCTGAATGTTGAGCTTTAAGCCAACTTTTTCACTCTCCTCTTTCACTGTCATCAAGAGGCTTTTTAGTTCCTTTTCACTTTCTGCCATAAGGGTGGTGCCATCTGCATATCTGAGGTTATTGATATTTCTCCCGGCAATCTTGATTCCAGCTTGTGTTTCTTCCAGTCCAGCGTTTCTCATGATGTACTTTGCATATAAGTTAAATAAGCAGGGTGACAATATACAGCATTGATATACTCCTATTCCTATTTGGAACCAGACTGTTGTTCCATGTCCAGTTCTAACTGTTGTTTCCTGGTCTGCATACAGATTTCTCAAGAGGCAGGTCAGGTGGTCTGGTATTGCCACCTCTCTCAGAATTTTCCACAGTTTATTGTGATCCACACAGTCAAAGGCTTTGACATAGTCAATAAAGCAGAAATAGATGTTTTTTTCTGGAACTCTCTTGCTTTTTCCATAATCTGGCAGATGTTGGCAATTTGATCTCTGGTTCCTCTGCCTTTTCTAAAACCAGCTTGAACATCAGGAAGTTCATGGTTCACGTATTGCTGAATCCTGGCTTGGAGAATTTTGAGCATTACTTTACTCGCATGTGAGATTAGTGAAATTGTGCAGTAGTTTGTGCATTCTTTGGCATTGCTCTTCTTTGGGATTGGAATGAAAACTGACCTTTTCCAGTCCTGTGGCCACTGTTGAGTTTTCAAAATTGGCTGGCATATTGAGTGCAGCACTTTCAGAGCACCATCTTTCAGGATTTGAAATAGCTCATTACCTCCACTAGCTTTATTCGTGGTGATGCTTTCTAAGGCCCACTTGACTTCACATTCCAGGATGTCTGGCTCTAGATGAGTGATCACACCATCGTGATTATCCGGGTCATGAAGACCTCTTTTGTACAGTTCTTCTGTGTATTCTTGCCACCTCTTCTTAATATCTTCTGCTTCTGTTAGTTCCAGACCATTTCTGCCCTTTATTGACCCATCTTTGAATGAAATGTTCCCTTGCTATCTCTGATTTTCTTGAAGAAATCTCTAGTCTTTCCCATTCTGTTCTTTTCCTCTATTTATTTGCATTGATCACTGATGAAGGCTTTCTTATCTCTTCTTGTTATTCTTTGGAACTCTGCATTCAGATGCTTATATCTTTCTTTTTTTC
>NW_024073853.1:0-3637 GCF_014754425.2 Oryx dammah
AGGCAAATCACCCCTTCCCTCTTGAACTTCGAAAGGGTCCTTAACACCCTTGCTGCAACTCAAGAAGCTCCCCGACATACCCGACTCCAATCGAGAGGAACACCGAGGGTCCCGCCCACATCAAGAGGGGCCCCGTTTCCTTCTCAAAGCTCGAGATGAGGGTTCCTTTCCCTGCTTCGTCGGGAAAGTATTCCCGGCTTTGTTGTCGCATCTCGGAGGCGGCGCTCTCCACAGGAAAGTGGAGAGGAACTCCAGGGATCGTGCCACCATCCTAATGTGCACAAAATGTCTCAGTCCACTCCAGAAGAACCTGATTTCCCTGCACTTCCTCGACATGCACGCCGAGGATCGACTCACACCACAGTGGCACGGGTGACAGCCCTGTCGGAAAGCCTAGTGGGAAAGCCTCCAAAGAATGCCACAGATCCCTGTATCAAGCCGACGGGAAGCCTGCCACGGTTGCTCCAGCACGTTAGGAAAGCGGACGTGCATATCCCCACTCGAGACGAGGACTGACTCCCCTGTGGAGCCCCCAGAAGGACCCCAGATCCATGTCTGCACTGGAGAGGAATCCTCAGGTTCCGTCATAGACTCCACACGATGTCTTAGGCCCCGGCACTGACTGCAGAAAAATCCAGACAGGCCCCTCGCAACTCGCATGGAGACTGGCCTGACCTGAGGCCACAAGGCAGGGTCCCAGAGGTCCCCGTCGTAACTCGAGAATGTCCCGCCGCAACTCGAGAAAATCCAGGAGGTTCTCCCCTCCAGGCGAGATGATGTCCTTTGCCGCTGAGGCGTCTCGAGGCACGTCACCCCTTCCTTCTTGAACTTCGAAAGGGTCCTTCACACCCTTGCTGCAACACAAGAAGTTCCCCGACATACCCGCCTCCACTCAAGAGGAACACCGAGGTTCCCCCCCACATCAAGAGGAGCCCCGTTTCCTCCTCAAAGCTCGAGATGAGGGTTCCTTTCCCTGCTTCGTTGGGAAAGGATTCCCGGCTTTGCTGTCACATCTCGGAGGCGGCGCTCTCCAAAGGAAAGTCGAGAGGAACTCCAGGGGTCGTGCCACCATTCCCCATGTGCACAAAATGTCTCAGTCCACTCCAGAAGAACCTGATTTCCATGCACTTCCTCGACTTGCACGCCGAGGATCGAATCACACCACAGTGCCACGTATGACAGCCCTGTCGGAAAGCCTCGTGGGAAAGCCTCTAAAGAATGCCACAGTTCCCTGTATCAAGGCGCCGGGAAGCCTGCCACGGCTGCTCCAGATCTTGAGGAATGCAGACGTGCCTGTCCCCACTCGAGACGAGGATTGACTTCCCTGTGAAGCCTCCAGAAGAACCCCAAGATCCATGTCAGCACTGGAGAGGAATCCTCAGGTTCCGTCTTAGAATACACACGAGGTCTTAGGCCCCACACCGACTGCAGAAGAATCCCGACAGGCCCCACGCAACTCGCATGGAGAATGGACAGTCCTGAGGCCACAAGGGAGGGTCCCAGAGGTTCCCGTCGTAACTCGAGAAGGTCCCGCCGCAACTCGAGATAATCCAAGACATTCTCTCCTCCATGCGAGATGAGGCCCTTTTCCACTGAGGCGTCCCGAGGGAAATCACCCCTTCCCTCTTGAACTTCGAAAGGGTACTTTACACCCTTGCTGCAACTCAATAGGTTCGCCTACATACCAGCCTCCACTCGAGAGGAACACTGAGGGTCCCGCCCACATCAAGAGGAGCCCCGTTTCCTCCTCAAAGCTCGAGATGAGGGTTCCTTTCCCTGCTTCTTCGGGAAAAGATTCCCGGCTTTGCTGTTGCATTTCGGAAGCGGCGCTCTCCACAGGAAAGTCGAGAGGAACTCCAGGGGTCGTGCCACCATTCCCAATGTGCACAAAATGTCTCAGTCCACTCCAGAAGAACCTGATTTCCATGCACTTCCTCGAAATGCACGCCGAGGATCGACTCACACCACAGTGGCACATGTGACAGCCCTGTCGGAAAGCCTCCAGGGAAAGCCTCCAAAGAATGCCTGAGATCCCTGTATCAAGGCGCCGGGAAGCCTGCCACGGCTGTTCCAGCTCGTGAGTAAAGCGGACGTGCATGTCCCCACGCGAGACGAGGACTGACCCCCTGTGGAGCCTCCAGAAGGACACCAAGATCCATGTCAGCACTGGAGAGGAATCCTCAGGTTCCATCACAGACTCCACACGAGGTCTTAGGCCCCGGCACCGACTGCAGAGGCATCCCGACAGGGCCCTCGCAACTCGCATGGAGACTGGCCTGTCCTGAGGCCAAAAAGGAGGGTCCCAGAGGTCCCCGTCGTAACACGAGAATGTCCCGCGTCAACTCGAGAAAACCCAGGAGGATCTCCCCTCCAGGCGAGATGAGGCCCTTTTCTTCTGAGGCGTCCCAAGGCAAATCACCCCTTCCCTCTTGAACTTCGAAAGGGTCCTTCACACCCTTGCTGCAACTCAAGAAGATCCCTGACATACCCGCCTCCACTCGAGACGAAAACCGAGGGTCACGCCCACATCAAGAGGAGCCCCGTTTCCTTCTCAAAGCTCGAGATGAGGGTTCCTTTCCCTGCTTCGTCGGGAAAGGATTCCCAGCTTTGCTGTCGCATCTCGGAGGTGGCGCTCTCCACAGAAAAAGTCGAGAGGAACTCCAGGTCTCGTGCCACAATTCCCAATGTGCACAAACTAACTCAGTCCACGCCAGAAGAACCTGATTTCCCTGTACTTCCTAGACATGCACGCGGAGGATCGACTCACACCACAGTGGCACGGGTGACAACCCTGTCGGAAAGCCTCGTGGAAAGCCTCCAATGAATTCCACAGATCCCTGTATCAATGTCCTGGTAAGCCTGCCACGGCTGCTCCAGCTCGTGAGGAAAGCGGACATGCATGTCTCCTCGCGAGACGGGGACTGACTCCCCTGTGGAGCCTACAGAAGGACCCCAAGATCCATATCAGCACTGGAGAGGAATCCTCAGGTTCCGTCATAGACTCCACACGAGGTCTTAGGCACTGAACCGACTGCAGAGGAATCCCGACAGGCCCCTCCCAACTCGCATGGAGACTGGCCTGTTTGAGTCCACAAGGGAGGGGCCCAGAGGTCCCCGTCGTAACTCGAGAAGGCCCGGCCGAAACTCGAGAAAATCCAGGAGGTTCTCCCCTCCAGGCGAGATGAGGCCCTTTTCCGCTGAGGCGTCCAGAGGCAAATCACCCCTTCAATCTTGAAGTTCGAAAGGGTCCTTCACACCCTTCTTGCAACTCAAGAAGTTCCCCGACATACCCGCCTCCAATCTAGAGGAACACCGAGGGTCCGCCCACATCAACAGGAGCTCCATTTCCTCCTCAAAGCAAGAGATGAGGGTTCCTTTCCCTGCTTCGTCGAGAAAGGATTCCCGGCTTTGCTGTCGCATCTCGAAGGCGGCGCTCTCCACAGGAAAGTCGAGAGGAATTCCAGGGGTCGTGCCACCGTTCCCAATGTGCACAAAATGTCTCATTCCACTCCAGAAGAACATGATTTCCCTGCACTTCCTCGACATGCACGCCGAGGATCGACTCACACCACAGTGGCACGTGTGACAGTCTTGTCGGAAAGCCTCGTGGGAAAGTCTCCAAGGAATGCCACAGCTC
>NW_024073854.1:0-3636 GCF_014754425.2 Oryx dammah
TCACCTCAAGGACCATCTCCTGTCCTCTCACCCTCACTCCCCCTGTCCCCTTGCCTCCCTGGGACATCCTACGTGTCAAAGACACGGCAGTTCCTCACCCTAAATCAGTGAGTCCAGTCTGACACGGAGAATGCCTGGAACCATGAGTTCTGTGGCCACTGAGTTAAGGAAAAAGTAACACCCAGGGGGTGAATATAAAGCCCAGCAGTGTGTGTGGAAGGAGTCACATGAGAAGAGAGAGGTGGAGAGGACAGGAGAGGGGCGCTCGGACAGCACAGGGCAGGCCAGGGTCCCGGCCGAGGACACTGCGGTCTCAGTCAGTCTGCCTCCTGGGCAGTCGTGGAGGCTCCTGTAGTTGTAGAGTATGGCAGTATGCAGCTTGCTGGTATTAACTCTTCAGGGGCTTCCCTCGAGGCTCGGTGCTTAAGAATTTGCCTGCCAGTGCAGGAGAGGTGGGTTCAATCCTTGAGTCTGGAAGATCCCCTTGGAAAGAAATGGCAAGCCACTCCAGTGTTCTTGCCTGGGAAATCTCATGGACAGAGGAGCCTGGTGGGCTACAGTCCACAGGGTCACAAAAGACTCAGACATGACTTGGCAACTAAACAAGTCCTGGGCTGCAATCCTAGCAAGTCTGGAACAAAAGCCTTTTTATTTCAACAAGGTCTGTGTTCTGGAAATTCATGGTTAACATGGACAGCTTTTCTGTCTGCTTCCTTTGTTCTGGTCATCATTCCGCAGGAGGCCAAGTTCATATCCTGTTTTTTCCCAGGATTTGTGCTGAGCCTTCATGTGTGCAAAAGTGCTGCAGCAGATTAATTTACACTTAACCTGGAGTGTGTGTGTGTTTTTACAGATTTTTTTCCCTCGCATGTACTTACATAACAATGCTTTGTACATTTAAAAATTATTTTAATATTTTCAAGGTGTTAAAAAGGAAATTCAACTCAGTAAATTTTAAAGATCTTCTTGGCTTTCTTCAGTGATTCATGAGTCTGACACCATCCTGTCTAGCAGACAGAGAGAAGCTTCAAGAGCTAAAGAAGGTAAGACACTTTACAGGCAAAGGGGGCAGGAGCGAGGGAGCCACACAGGCCGCAGGCTGGGGAGTCATGCAGGCCACTTTCCTCGAGGGCAGGGAAGCAGCCACTCAAATAACCTGATCAGGAGACTGCTGGTTGAGTGGTTAAAGATTTTATTTCTGAGAGAACTGAATCTCTGCGGAAGTTCAGTCTCAGATTGTTGACCTAGGGCTTAACATAAGCCCATTTGGGGCCCATTTTCTCATTTTAACAGAGGGCAGGCAGCTAAATAGGAGATACATTTTCAAACTACAGAAATGACATTCAGAAATGTACCATTTAAACATGGTGAGTCTATGCTAGAACAAATACTGAGACCAAACTTTTATAAAGTGCTGTGATTTCCTTCTGGGAGGTTTCAGACCCCTCTCTATCGACCTTCAAGTGGATCATCAGTGTGTTCTCTGTCTCACTGTGTCAAAGCCTCTGCTCCCATCGTAACCTCACTGAGATCTGCGATTTCCACCCAAGGGACAGAGTCAACACATGCTGAGCTCCACCCAGCTCGTCCCACGACAGCTAGGTGACGGGGAGGATCAATACCATTCTCACAGCTGAGACCAGAGAGCAGAGCATGCGTCGCCTTACTAGCGGAGAGTCCCTGCGAGCCTCGCACAGACATCTGTGGCCATAGCTGCTGGCTGGTTTCGATCTTCCACATCATGCCTTGGTGGTTCAAAGCTCTTTTTTTTCTGGGATGAGCGACCTTCCAAACATCCCATCAAATGTCCTTCACAGAGTGCAGTATTTCCTCTTTGACATTGTCATAATGATCGAGTAATGAGGCGATTAAACAAGCCTGCCTGTTCTGTTAAAGGCTATATTAATATAAAGCTTTTCTCATTACATTTCAAAATAACTAAAAACAAAAAATATGCAAAGTAAAATCTTAGGTCTGGCATTTTCTATTTTCTGGCATTTTCTGTTTATTTCTATACGTTAATTCTTATGGCCAGAGCTTCCTTTTCAACAGAGGCCACCATTGGGATGTTTGTCACCATGGTGATGGCCTGTTATGGCTATTTATACAGTAAAGGGCACAGTTGGAGACGGTGTTTTGGGAAACAGAAGTCACCAGCCTCTAAAAAGCCCCATGTTACCCTCCAAAAATACATCCTATATGTTCTTGGAAACAGGTAATTTCCCTTTGCAACTGAATTTCTATATCAGTTCTATGGGTTTAGTTTAATGCCAAACTTCTACAAATAAATAAGCAAATTTTTGTGCAATTTCCAGTTATCACTTTCTAGGTTGACAGAACTGATCAATGCCAAGGGTAATTCCCACAGTAAATGGATGCCACCCTGTAAATCTTCTTGGCTCATTGCCTGCCACAGCTGCTCCATTGCTGGTTGGGAGTAATTCTATACAACATGAAAGACGACACAGAATGGAGTGACGACTCTTAGAAAGGAGCCGTAATTGGAGGCAATTTCAGGACTGGCTCTGATACTGCGTCCATGAAAGGGAAAACTCATACAGAGAGGAGAGAAGTGGTTAGTAGGGCTATGGGGAGAGGTTTCTAAAAGGGCACAAATATTCAGCTATAAGATGAATAAAGTCTGAGGATCTAATGTAAAACATGGCAATATTTTTGAGATGTTTTGTATAAATGAAATCTTATGAAAATAAAATCTAAATAGGAAATATTGAAGGAAGAAAAACAAGAAAGTGAAATATGTGAGGTTATGATATTAATTAACTGGATGAGGAATCCTTTCACACCATAAACACATTAAATCACCACAGTTACATTTTAATTTCTTGCAACTGTACATGTCAATTATACCTCAAAAAAGTTGAAATTTTAAAAACAGATATTACAAGATCTATGAAAAATTTGTGAAGCTTGTATGTGGATTGATAACATTTAAAACTTAGAACTCAGGCAATCCAAAAAGTCCCCCTGACTGACAGAATGTTGGTTTCATTGATTAGTCAATTCTGAATTATCATATTTCCCAGAATTGTTGGCTGCATGGATGATTTCAAAAGAGCCACATACTGGAAAACTTAGTTTTGCTGCTGCTGCTGCTGCTGCTAAGTCACTTCAGTCGTGTCTGACTCTCTGCTACCCCATAGACGCATCCCAACAGGCTCCCCATCCCTGGGATGCTCCAGGCAAGAACACCGGAGTGGGTTGCCATTTCCTTCTCCAATGCATGAAAGTGAAAAGTGAAAGTGAAGTCGCTCAGTCGTGTCCGACTCTTCTCGACCCCATGGACTGCAGCCCACCAGGCTCCTCCATCCATGGGATTTTCCAAGCAAGAGGACTGGAGTGGCTTGTCGTTGCCTTCTCCAAACTTAGTTCCAATGAGTTTAATTCTATTCTATCAAAGTAGAAAGCTCTATCTAAAGATGATACTTTGTGTGGACTTCCTTGATTTTTCATATGTGGGATTAGAGATGGATGTAGTGAGATATCATGTAGTAACTCCCTGTTCATCTCTATAATTTCTGCAACATGACCCTTCTAGTTCGTAAGAAACATCTGTCTTGCCTCGAGAAGAATGACATTATGATCATAATAATGAAGAGGGAAAGTAATAGGTGTATG
>NW_024073855.1:0-3635 GCF_014754425.2 Oryx dammah
CCCTTTGATTAATGAAAACACTGAGAACTGAAGAGATGATATTTGTGACTCAATCTTGCCCCTCAGAATGGTGGCAGAGTCAGACCCGGGGCCTGACTCCCATTCCAGGGTGGTCCTTTCCTCACTGATTACTACTCCAAAAATCAGGACAAGCCTCTTCACAGCACTCCTGTGGTTTCTCAGGCCAAACAAGCTCAGGCTAAAAACAGAATGCTGTCTATTTTCACTTAAAAAAAAAAACACACACTACATATCTTAGTGTGTATAAATAAGGCAAATGTTGCATATATGTGTAGATTTGACTGCTTTTTCCTTCTTTAGTTTTCTACAGACTGTTGAGACACTGCTTTTTATCACTCATTTTTCTAAAGATGGGTTAATAGCTGGTTGGTTGTGTGCTGTGCTAAGTCGCTTCAGTTGTGTCTGACTCTGTGACCCCATGGACCGTAGCTCACCAGGCTCCTCTGTCCATGGGATTCTCCAGGCAAGAATACTGCAGTGGGTTGCCATTTCCTCCTCCAGGGGATCGTCCCGACCCAGCGATCGAACTTGTGTCTCTTAAGTCTCCTGTATTGGCAGGTTGGTTCTTTACCACTAGTGCCACCTGGGAAACCCAATGGTTGGTTAAAGGGTGAAAAATTAAGGACAAGAAGGTGACTTTTGAGCTGTCTCTCTCTCTCATTCTATCTTTAAACGAAGTCATCTGAAACAAACAAGGAAAAGTTAAATCTGCTAAATTTGAACAGTAGGTGCATTAACAACTTTTGCATTTTTCAAACTCTAAGCAACATGACCTGAGCGCAAGCATCTCCTGAAGTCGCTGACCATCCCCAAGATGACCATGTTGCTTCAAGTCCTCTCTTTGTTAAGGAAGATTAATATCACCTTCTTTAGATAACACTTTCCAAAGCACTTATCCTTGCAATCCTAATACATGCACTTTGATGATGTATAAATTGGTCTTTAATATAAAACTATATTCCTGTGTATGGTGAAGGGCTAGGCTTCCTCTAATGCAGTTCCAATTATCTCACTTCTAACGAGTGAGTTCGCTTGGCTAAGAGGAAGAGAGAGGGCTGCGCTGGTGAACTCTAAAGATTTCTGACCCCTTTTTACATTCCTCCAGGCTCTAGTCTGACAAATTCTCAAATTTACTGTAGGATAAGGCACTAGGAGAAGAAAATAAATGAGAACCACTGGTGTAAGACACATGGATTGGTGTTCGGCTGACTACCAGAAAAAAAAAAAAAAAAAACTAAGACTAACAAGATTAAAATAACTTCAACACTTCATGTGAAAGAGGCACAGATGAGCACTCATTAAGGCAGCACAAAAAAGAACACAGCAGTTTTTGGTACAAGCAGCCTGGTCTTGGGAGCCTTGACCTTGCATAGGAGGAAAGAAATAAAACAGGTGGGAGTAAGTCATGCCTGTCCCATCAGTGTGGGGAACAGATTTCTACTTTTGAAAACTGGAGTCTCTCTTCCCTGACTCCAAGGCCCATAGCAAACACACTCAGCAGCATGCATCAATCCATCAATCCATCAGTCACTCTGGACCAGGTTCTGTGTGTGGTCTAACAGACTGTAAGATGATTAAACCATCACTGTTGCTCTCAAGTGCCTGGAAGTCTGGCTCAAAAGACTGATAGAGAACAAGAAAGATTAAGGCAATATAACCTGGTAGATGAAACAAGGATAATCGAAACCTAGATTTTGTACTTCAGGTCTAAGCAGAGTCAGGGCAGAAAAGATGGCTCAGTTTAATACAGTTGTTAAGAGCTAGGGTGGAGATTCAAAGTGCCATTGGCATTAGCAAGCAGAGTCGGCGATGCCTTCTCAAAGCTAAAATTTCACAAGGATTTCACCAGGCTGAAAGATCAGGCAGGGAATTCCAGGCTAATGGAAAAACATGCCAGAAAGCTTACTGGTGGGAAAGCCCAAGGAATATATTCAGTTCAGTCACTCAGTGGTGTCTGACACTCTGCAACCCCATGGACTGTAGCATGCCAGGCCTCCCTGTCCATCAGCAACTCCCAGGGTTTGCTCAAACTCATGTCCATTGAGTCGGTGATACCATCCAACCATCTCATCCTCTGACAGCCCCTCCTCCTGCCTTCAATCTTGCTCAGCATCAGGGTCTTTTCAAATGAGTCAGTCTTTTGCATCAGGTGGCCAAAGTATTGGAGATTCAGCTTCAGCATCAGTCCATCTAATGAGTATTCAGGGCTGATATCCTTTACGATGGACTGGTTGGATCTCCTTGCAGTCCAAGGGATTCTCAAGAGTCTTCTCCAACACCACAGTTCAAAAGCATCAATTCTTCAGTGCTCAGCTTTCTTTATAGTCCAACTCGCACATCCATATGTGACTACTGGAAAAACCATAGCTTTGTCTAGCTGGACCTTTGTTGGCAAAGTAATGTCTCTGCTTTTTAATATGCTGTCTAGATTTGTCATAACTTTTATTCCAAGGACCAAGCGTTTTTTAATTTCATGGCTGCAGTCACCATCTGCAGTGATTCTGGAACCCCTAAAAGTAAAGTTTGTCACTGTTTCCATTGCTTCTTTTAGCAAAGCAAATATACTTATGGACTTTGAAATCCCTAAGTCATGTGGAGTCAAAGAAAGGCTTTTAACCATGGAAATTACACAAAACAGATTACAGTGGAATCCTCCAGAAACTATGCAGAGGAGTTGGAGAAGTGAGCCCAGAGGCAGGAGAACTATTAGAAGACCCAAGACCAGGTCATGGATGAGGCCTCGATTAAGGCAGTGTCTTTAGGGACAGAGAAGAGATAATGGATTTGGTAGATATTTTGGACAAATTGCTAAATCAAGATGTACCACATTCCTGAGTAAATATTTGAACATGATGCTGTGCTACCATTGAGGGCCCAACAATGAAAGGAAAGGACAGGTACTAGTATCTCCCAGCACAGACATAGGAGAACTACAGTGAAGAAGAATCACTTTATTCAGGCATTTGTGCTCTGCAAAGATGCCAGGACAAAACTAAATACTTTATTTCACTATGTACTTACAAAGCACTTCACTCATCCCAAATTTTGGGATGTATGACACTCCCTACACACAGAATCTCATTTGCTATCTTAAAAAAGTTTTTAAAAAGAAGTTTTATTATTTTACATATTTTTAGACAATAAAGCCAAGTTTTATTTTTTAAGTACCTTGACCAAAGTCACAGTTTAAATAAACTGTTGGCTTACACATATAGGGGAACAAAGCAAGAAAATATTTCAACAATATTACATTGAATTTAAAAAAGTCTGTATCCTAGAAGTTTATGTGGCCAAGTCTCTGACCATAAATAAATCCCCAGAGGAGACAGTTTCTTTCAAACATTGCTGGTGGAAATGAAAATTGGTGTGCTCCATCTGGAAGGGAATTTGGAGATACTTAACAAAATTTTATATGCACCAACGTTTTCACTCAGCAATTTCACTTCTAGTAATTTATCCAACAGCTACACCTTCAAAAATATGAAAATAAATATGAATGTTTTTTGTTGTAGCATTGCTTTCATATGCAAAATACTGGAAACAACCTAAATGTCCATAAATTGAAGAGTTATTGACTAAACTATAGTCCATCCATACACTGGATGCTAGGTAGC